>NW_007108370.1:52007-62091 GCF_000164805.1 Carlito syrichta
CGGGTTCGAGACCCTCTGGGCAGCGAGACCTCATTTCTACAATAAATCAAAAAAATCAGCCGGGCGTGGTAGCGCATGCCTGTAATTCTGGCTACTTGGGAGGCTGAGGTGGAAGGATCACCGGAGCCCAGCAGGTCGAGGCTGCGGTGGCCGGGAGCAGCCACTGAACTCCAGTCTGGGCGACAGAGTGAGACTCCAACTCAAAATAAATAAATAAATAAATAAAAATTTAAAAATCAAATAAAATAAAAATAAAAAATTAGTCAGGCATGGTAGTGTGCACCTGTAGTCCCAGTTACATGGGAAGCTGAGGTGGGAGGACTGCTTGAGCCCAAGAAATCGAGGCTGCAGTGACCCATGAGGGTGCCACTGCACTCCAGCCTGGATGACAGAGTGGGATATCAACTCAAAAAAATTGTTTTTAATTAAAAAAAAAAAAAAGAGGGCCAGGCTCGATGCCTCAGCCTGTAATCCCAGCATTCTGGGAGGCCGAGGCGAGTGGATTGCATGAGCCGGCAGGTTCGAGACCCACTTGTGTAAGTTGGGGAGACCTCGTCTCTATAATAAATAAAAAACTAGCCAGGCGTGGTAACGCGTGCCTGTAGTTTCGACTACTCGGAAGGCTGAGGCAGAAGGATCACCGGAGCCCAGCAGGTCGAGGCTGTAGTGGCCGGGAGCGGCCACTGCACTCCAGTCTGGGTGACAGAGTAAGACTCCAACTCAACAAAACAAAACAAAATTGGTATTTATACTATCTTTGACTGTCTAGAATTTTTTTAATCATTAAAAAAAATGTTTGTTGTTGGGTTTTAGAAACTTAACATATTCACTCAGCTTTTTTCTTTTCTGTGTGTGTGGGAAAAATCTAAGACATTAAAGAAAAAACAAGCCGGGCTCGGTGGCTCAGCCTGTAATCCCAGCGCTTTGGGAGGCTGAGGTGAGTGGATTGCCAGAGCCCACCGGTTCAAGATCTGATCTGCCTGGACAACTTGGCGAGACCTCATCTCTACAATAAATCAAAAATTAGCCGGGCGTAGTAGCACATGCCTGTAGTTTCAGCTACTTGGAAGGCTGAGGCAGAAGGATCGCCGGAGCCCAGCAGGTGGAGGCTGCGGTGGTTGGGAGCGGCCACTGCACTCTAGTCTGAGTGACGGAGTGAGACTCCAATTCAAAAAAAGAAAAAGAAAAAACAGAGAATACCCAAACTATAACAATTAAAAAGATGTCACTCTGGAAAGAAAACACATCAAATGCATTGTTATTACTTCTGATGATGTCAGAAACGTCCCTTACTATCTCCAAAACATAAAAGACAATGCTTTGCTTTACTGTTTACCTGAAGAGTGTTCTGGTCAATGACCTGGAAAAGGGAGTGAGGTTTATTATCAAAAGATACAGGCCGGTGGAGAAGACTGCCACTGCCAAAAGCCACCCATCCTGGTTCAAGTTCCTCATTCCGGCAGTACACAAAACCTCTGTGGAAGAAAACAGTGAACAGGCTGAGTCACCGGGCTATGTCAGAAACCCCACAATGAGCTAAAACAGACACAATCAACATTTTCGACCTAATTTTTAAAAAATGACTAAGTATGCAAAACATCTGACAGAAAGTGAATATACTCCATTAACTTTGGGGTTAAGAAATTATGGCAAATATTCATTTTCCACAGTGAATTAGAGAAGAAGTTGGGGAAAATGTCTAACAAATGTATATGAGGCTCTCAAACTAGGGTTTCTTTGGGCAGCAATTCGTAGATCTTATATCCCAACTGAAAATCAGTGCTAATTCAATAACAAACCCACGTTCAAAAAAACTTAAGTAGAAAGATGTGCATTTATCAAACATGGAGAAATCATTAATATTATTATAAAAATCCTGATTACAGAGAAATTTCTGGCTGGAAACAATGAACTTAGGGCTACCAAACTCTTCAGAGTCAAAACAAAGCTAAAATGCATTTATGGAAGGAGGTGGCAATAAGAGAAGACTGGAATCATTTGAATTAGCTCAGATTTGTTATTTAGTTACTAGTCTATGGGGAGGCAGAATGGATCCCCAGCATCTTCTTCACAGATTCATATAAGGAGGAAACTGTTCCAGCCAAATCATTCAGCAAGTTCCATGCAACTGACCTGAGAGTACCATGTAATCCAGACCCCAATTTGCTTACTCCTCTTCCAACTGAGTTAGTAGTATACAGGTAAAGACCATCTGCCGTGAGACAGCGTCCCAAGTCAGCATCTGAAATCGTTTTTTCACAGGTAAATTATATATGCTGTTTCTAATAAAATTATAAACATGCTTTTTCTAATGAAAAAGCCATAGGAAGATGAGTGAAAGATAAGCTCCTAGTTCTAAAATAAGTGGTTCAATGGGAAGTTGGGGGAGATATCTTGAACCCCAAAATCAAACATCCAAAATGCATGCAGGACCAGGGACCAAGATCAGGTCGGATAGTTATTTAGCTAGAAAATGTTATTCAGCCTGAAAAAAATGATTTTGCTTTCTTTTTTTGAAAAGCTTGTACTGAGTCAAATTTAAACATTTCTAATTCTAATTTGAAATGACTAAGAGTACAGCACAGTACCTTTATTAATAACTGCACAGTAAGAAATGTGTGAGCTCTTAAGAGCCTCGGGCACTAATTATGTGACCTTGAACCTCTCTGAACTTCAGTTTCTTCATCTGTAAGATAAGGATAATAATACGTGCCTCAAGGGTTACCTGATGACTAAATGAGATAATACTTATAGTGCTCTCAGGTACAAAGCCAGCATTCCATAAATGGTAAATAAAATTATGTTAATATACTAATGGTGTACACAGAACTAAAATCTGCTCCTGTGGAGTTTCCATTCAGAGATCCTATTTTTAATTTCTAGAGTGACTAGCGCAAAAAGCATAATATCTCTTCTATTTAAAAAGAGCAATACGTTTCCCCTTAGCTGTGCCTTCCTCAATCTAAAAAAAATAGTATCTCTCTATATGATATGATAGTAAAATGGTTTGCTAACTTATACTCCAAAGAATTTGCCTTAAAATAGAGTTTATGAGCCGGGCTCGGTGGCTCAACCTGTAATCCCAGCACTTTGGGAGGCTGAGGTGAGTGGATTGCATGAGCCCGCGGGTTCGAGACCCGCCTGGGCAACTTGGCGAGACCTCATCTCTACAATACATCAAAAAATTAGCCGGGCGTGGTAGCGTGCGCCTGTAGTTCCGACTACTTGGAAGGCTGAGGCGGAAGGATTGCCGGAGCCCAGCAGGTCGAGGCTGCAGTGGCCGGGAGCGGCCACTGCACTCCAGTCTGGGTAACAGAGTGAGACTCCCACTCAAAAAAAAAAAAAAAAATAGAGTTTATGGGTAAAACGTTTTGTGTTTATTTTCATAATCATTCCACTCCCTATGTTTAAGTGGAGTTTGTCCACCTGAAGCATGCCATACTAGTTGGAGGAAATTCAATGTCACACAATCAGATTAGTATTGAATACGTTGTTATCTTAAAAATTCAGTCTAGCTGGGCTCGGTGGCTCAGCCTGTAATCCCGCACCTTTGGGAGGCTGAGATGAGTGGATTGCCTGAGTCCGTGGGTTCAAGACCCGCCTGGGCAGCGAGACCTCATCTCTACAATAAATCAAAAAATCAGCCGGGTGTGGTAGCGCATGCCTGTAATTCTTGCTACTGGGAAGGCTGAGGCGGAAGGATCGCCGGAGCCCAGCAGGCGAGGCTGCGGTGGCCGGGAGCGGCCACTGCACTCCAGTCTAGGCGACAGAGTGAGACTCCGACTCCAAAAAAAAAAAAAAAAAAAAAATTCAGTCTACTAATATGAGACATCTGAGACCTGTACCTATTTGCTCCTAAAAAAATCTGTAGGCCGGGCTTGGTGGCTCAGCCTGTAATCCCAGCACTTTGGGAGGCTGAGGCGAGTGGATTGCCTAAGTTCGCGGGTTCAAGACCAGCCCAGGCAACTTGGTGAGACCTCATCTCTATAATAAATCAAAAATTAGCCAGGCATGGTAGTGAGCCCTGTAACTCTGACTACTTGGAAAGCTGAGGCAGAAGGATTGCTGGAACCTTGCAGGTCGACACTGGGGTGGCTGTGAGTGTGCCACTGCACTCCAGCCTGGGTGACAGAGTGAGACTCCAACTCAGAAACCAAAACTGTAAAGTGAGCAATCATTTTTAAAATATTAATTTCATACCTTAAATATTTTAACTTTAAAAGTCATAAACTACATTTATTCACCAATCTTTAGATTAAGGCCCAAGGCCCTTATAGTATGGGTCTGACGAGGAGTATAAGTGAAGGAGACAGACTAAACAAGATTGACCAGGACCACTTGTGGAAACTGAGTGACAAGCACAGTATTCCCTCAACTTTGGTCAAATGTTGAATGTTTTGATATTAAAAGTTAAATATTCATCCATGTTGTAGCACTCATATTCATCCATGTTGTAGTACTCACTTTTTAAAAAAAGTTAAATTATTCTAAAAACCATTCTCAGAATAACATCTTCTACCCAGATGTAAAACCAAAGTACAAGCAAATAAAAGCAAACATATCAGCTTAATACCATCACCTTCAGCAAGAAACTACCCCAAAGTAGATACCAAATGGAGTAAAGAGAGAGAATAAAGAAAGGGGTTTCAGTTCTGGATGAAGACGTCTCCTTGAGCCTATAAAGTCTGACAACTTCTTGGGTACTGCAGGCATTTTGCTTTTCCTGCTGACTCTGGTTGAGTCAGTGAAGGGAATCAATTGTATCTAAAGCTTTGCCTCTTCCTTTCCACACTCTTGCATGGTTGTCTAGAAGTAATGGTGGACTGTGACAAGGCACAGGCACCGGGCTGGGAGGTACAAGGTGGTCTGTTGTCTACATTCTGCTCCATGCCCTTAGGGTTGCTCAAGAAGGCTGCCCCACGGAGGTGAGGAAATGAAGGAGTGGGCAGGATAGGGTCTCAATACTATACTTGATGAACACCAGTTTCTTAGAGACTCACTTTATTGAGTCTTTCTAAAAATTCAGCTTTTTTATGAAACTAATTTCCTAGAGTTTTCTTCATCCTATTTCATTAGCTATGTAAGATTTAATGGTATTATTACAAAACAAGTATCAATTGCGATAACAAAATGGTTTGTGAGCAAGGCCAACTCTCGGCAAACCTGCAACTCTGCTGGTGGGAGAGGCAGTGCACAGGCATGTCAAGAAGAGCTGACTAGCCCCATGGGTTTGGTGGGCCATGACATGGTCTGCACTTTTTTTTTTTTGAGTTGGAGTCTCATCCAGACTGGAGTGCAGTGGCCGCTCCCGGCCACTGCAGCCTCGACCTGCTGGGCCCCGGCGATACTTCCACGTAGCTGGAACTACAGGCGCGCACTACCACACCCAGTTAGTTTTTTATTTATTGTAGAGATGAGGTCTTGCCAAGTTGCCCAGGCGGGTCTCGAACCTGCGGGTTCAGGCAATCCACTCACTTCAGCCTCCCAAAGCGCGGGATTACAGGCTGAGCCACCGAGCCCGGCTGGTCTGCACTTTTTATAGAACAAATGGAGAGGTATTATTCATCTGGAAAGTCAGTTAAAAGAGCTTCTGCCACTTTTGTTGAGATAATGTAAAGCTGTATAAAAATATTTAAATTCAGACTACTTTGTTTAATGGAGACAATTAACAATTCATACTTCCGTGAACCTCCTCATATTTTGTTTTCAGGATAGGAGGGTTCATTCACACACACAATAAATTACTAAAAGAAATATTATCAAGCAGTAAGACCTGATACTCTATTAGCAGACAAAAAATTCAGCTTAAGGCTCTCACATCCAAACTCAAACACCCAGAAACCAATTTAAGTAATTCATGCCTCCTTGGCAGGTGTACACGAATGATACTTTTTCCTTGCCTTGCTGAAACTTATCCATTTTCTTACCTCACTGAGTATCAGCTTTTATACTTTTACTGATAAAGCAGACAATGAACACACTGTATAGAAATCTTGAGCTCCTAATTAAAAGGAACATACAGAGTTTTATCTAAATCATTGGGTACAACGATCCAAAACCACTCTATTTACATCTTAATATTAGTCACAGAACAAAAAACTCTTATATTACCTTTATTTTCAGAACTGGAGCCAGTGTTGCTATCTGGCGCAGGTAACATGTCTTCATAGCCCCATGAAACTATGTGTTTGCCCCCAAGCAAACAGGAGGGGGATCCAGGCCCCCCTTCCAAAAGCAATAGCCTATATGGGGGAGAGAGAGAATCACAAAGACACTGAGATTATTCATTTCCAGCAAGAATTAAAAGTGTACTTAATACCTAAAAAGTAGAAACGAAAGCCTTAAAACTAAGATGTATAATATTTTATGCAAATATTATTCACAAAAAATATTCACAATATTTTAAAATAAAAAATTACAAGGCAGTGCTTATAAAAATATAATAAAACTGTGTGCGAAATGTATGTATTTTATATGTACACTTGTATGTGAGAGACAGAAACAGACAGAGAGCACTACTATCATTTTGGTATACATGCATGTATACCAAAATGATAGTAGTGATTATTTTTTGGGTAATGAGATTATAAATTATTTTCACTTTCTTCTTTATACCTCAATATGATATAATTTCAAAATTTATAATAAGAATTCATCATAAGATATTGCATTTTTTTAAAGACACAAAAATAAAAAAGAATGAAAAACAGCATGCTCTAGTAAGGAAAGAATAAGAAACAAAATTCTTACTTAAGAAAGCAAATGTGATTTATACTTATTTTTAAATGAGTCACTAATTGTTCAGGATCTACCAATCTACTTTATTTATTTTTGAGACAGTATATGGTTCTGTTGCCCAAGCTAGACTGCAGTGGTGTGACCATGGCTCACTGCAGCCTTGAACTACTGGGCTCATCCAATCCTCTTGCCTCAGCCTCCTGAGTAGCTAGGACCACAGGCGTATGCCACCCTGCCCTGGTGACTTTTTAAAATTTTTGTAGAGACAGGGTCTCACTATATTGCCCAGACTGATCTCAAACTCCTGGGCTGAAACAATTCTCCTGCCTCAGCCTCCCAGAGTGCTGGTATTACAGGCATGAACCACTTTGCCATGCAGCAAAATCTACTTATTAAAAGAGCCTTTATGCACAAATCTACCTTGTTTGGAAGGAAGGTAAAGATTCAAGGCAACTTACCTATACAGTACATCAGCTACAGGCAGGGACCCTAGATCAGTCTGTTTCTGTAACAGATGGACTGTATGGACAAAAGTTTTCAATGATCCCCTGTAAATAAAAGAAAGGAATAGAAAATCATCAAAATTCAAAGTCAATTAATTTACTTAATGTTAATTTTATTAATCATATGGTAAGGTTCCAAAATGTGTCTCTTTGCCTCCACTGATCAGAAGATGTGTGGTACAAAATATACTTGATTCTTACCTATTACCATTGGCTCATAGAAAAAGTTACCATAGAGTAGAACCATGTCAATTATGAAGATGGTATCCTTGCGTTTAGAAAAGTAAACAATTTTCCCCTAACACAAAAGTTCAAAACACAAGGCTCAAGCACAAAGAACTTGTGGCTATTATGCTCAGATACTGTTTTCATTTTTTTTTTTTTTTTTTGAGTTGGAGTCTCACTCTGTCGCCCAGACTGGAGTGCAGTGGCCACTCCCGGCCACCGCAGCCTCGATCTGCTGGGCTCCGGCGATCCTTCCACCTCAGCCTTCCACGTAGCCGGAATTACAGGCATGCGCTACCACGCCCGGCTGATTTTTTTGATTCATTGTAGAGATGAGGTCTTGCTGCCCAGGCGGGTCTCAAACCCGCGGGCTCAGGCAATCCACTCACCTCAGCCTCCCAAAGGCGCGGGATTACAGGCTGAGCCACCGAACCCGGCTCAGATACTGTTTTCATCACCAAATCACCCTCTAGTCTAGAGAAGACATTTCACAAGATGAGGTTATAATTAGAGTTCCACAATATTTCCAGGCTTGATTTTTAAATTTTTGTTAAGTTCATCCATTTCTAATAACAGCATCTCACTAAATATAACTAAAAGGAATATATTCAAAGAATTAATATTTGTGCTGAGAAGTGTTCCTTTTTCACTTCCCTGCAGTGAAGGGTGAAAAAATTGTAATATTTGCAGAGAGGGCTCAACACTACCTAAATGGTTAGCAGGATCTAAACATGGTTAACAGGAACTAAAAGAAGGTACTTTTAAGATGCACGAGACGTACCTGGCCACATCCCAAGTATAAATCACCACAAGAACACTTCCTGAACTAAATGACCGTCTGTATCAGATGAGCTGACTTTGACTTGCTGCCTAGTCTCTTACCCAAGGTTTTAATTGCTAGGTATCATATGCCTAAAGCCCAAAAGAAATGGAATACCTAACACAGGACCAAGCAGACCTACACTCCTCCTCTTAATTACCCCTTTCACTATCTCTAGTGTTCAAAGAATAAAAACCAAAGAACAGTAGAAGGCATGGAGGCAGCAGATAGAGTATAAAAGCACAAGCTGGAAACAGGACACACAGGTTCTAAAACCTGGTTCTCCCACTCACCAGCTATACAACCTCAGTCCCGCCACCTAACTCCTATGTGATTTTGCTTCTTCATCAATCCAACAGGGATAATACCCTAAGGAACAGTGAGGCTAAAATAAAGGGGTAAAAGCTTTACCATTTGGAAAGTTAGAACCACTGCAGTTGTAAAAGAAACTACCTGCCAGTTAGTTGTTACTTTTCTTTTTCTTTCTTTCTTTTTTTTTTTCTTTTAAAGAAACAAAGTCTTGGTCTGTTGCCCAGGCTGGAGGGCATGATCATAGTTCACTGCAGAATTGAACTCCTGGGCTCAAGTGAGATCTTCCCACCTTACCTGTAGCTGAAACTACAGCCACGCCCCACCAAATCCAGCTTAATATTTTTATTTTTATTTATTTATTTAGAGTCAGAGTCTCACTCTGTTGCCTAGACTGTAGTGCACACTCACAGCCACCGCAGCCTCAACCTGCTTGGCCCAGGCAATCCTTCTGCCTTAAGCCTTCCAAGTAGCTGGAACTACAGGCACACGCCACCAGCCTGGCTAATTTTTTGATTTACTATAGAGACGAAGTGTCATCAAGTTGCCCAGGCTAGTCTTGAAGTCCTGAGCTCAGACAGTCCTCTTGCCTCAGCCTCCCAAAGTGCTAGGGAGTATAGGCTTGAGCCACAGTGTCCTGCCAATATTTTCATTTTTTATAGAGACAGGGCCTGCTATATTGCCCAGGATGGTCTTGAGCTCCTGACCTCAAGCAATCCTCTTGTCTTAGCCTCCCAAAGTAACTCAATTAGGATTTAAGAGTAAAGTGTAAAGTCCTTCCATGGTCCTCAAACCCCTGCATGGTCGGGGCCCTGTCAACCTCATCACCTGCCCCTTTCCGTCTACTATTACATTTCAGCTACCTGTCCACTTTGCTATCCCTCAGATACCCCAAATTAAGAAAGAACGTCAGACTTTTGCCACTTGCTGCCATTTTTGCATAAAACTTTCCTCTGCTGGCTCTCTCTCATCCAGTCCTCAGTTCAAGTGTCATCTCTTCTATAAGGCCTTCCCTGGCATCTCTAGCTAATGCTGTCCTCCACCTCCATGTAGTCATCCTCTATTCAAAGATCCCAGTTTCTTTTCCTATAGTGAATATTCCTCTCTGAAAAGACTTTTCACATGTATTTACTGCTCACTGTCTGCCTCCCTTCCTCTCATGTAAATTCTGCAATTTTAGGGACCATCTGCCTGCTCACTACTGTATTCCTGCCACCTAGAAGAATGCTTTCCATGTAGTAAGTGAGAAATAAGGTTTTGCAGAATGAATGACCCCAAGTCCATTCAACTGCAAGGTCTATAAGGTGAGACCCTGAATTACTATATCTCTATGACCTAGCAAGCTTTCTGCAGTTGGCTAAATAAATAAATATATTTGGCCGGGCTCAGTGGCTTAGCCTGTAATCCCAGCGCTTTGGGAGGCCGAGGTGAGCAGATTGCCTGAGCCCACGGGTTCGAGACCTGCCTGGGCAACTTGGCGAGACCTCAT
>NW_007108370.1:62144-80840 GCF_000164805.1 Carlito syrichta
GGGAGCAGCCACTGCACTCCAGTCTGAGCGACAGAGTGAGACTCCAACTCAAAAAATATATATATATTTTTTTTTCATAATACTTTTAGTTGGCTGAATGAATAAACATCTTCATAATAACTTTTTTTTTTGAGTTGGGGTCTTACTTTGTAGCCCAGGCTAAAGCACAATGGCATGATCACTGCTCACCACAGCCTCAAACGCCTATGCTCAGGCAATCCTTCCACCTCAGCCTCCGGAGTAGCTGGAACTACAAGCGCCCCATACCTAGTTAATTTTTTTTTATTTTTTGTAGAGCCCAAGTCTCATTATGTTGCCCAAGTTGGTCTCAAACTCCTGTGCTCAGGCAATCCTCCCACCTCGGCCTCCCAGAGGTGTGAGCCACAACATCCATCCCATAACAATTTTTTTGAGTGTTGCTTTGTCTGTGAGAGCATCAACCTCAAAAATTCAATAATATGTTTCTAGTAACTTAATCAAGCAGATCTAACACTGAAAAACATATGACTTCTGAAGTAAAGACCCGAATAAGGTGATAATATTTAGCAATAAAATGTAGGAATCCTGTAAAAAATAAAATCCAAAAAGAAGAAAAACGTTAAAAAATTCATTTCAGTTCTAATGAAAGGAATTTGGAATCTCAATACATAAAGCAATTTCAATAACGATAGTATAGACTGAATTTGTATACATAACAAAAACGTGAGTTTAATGAATCAATGTTTAATAACTTAAACCATTTGAAACTAAACAAATGATGATTATGCCTGACATCCTAAATCTGTGTAAAGATAGTACTCCCTAAAACCAGATTTTCTCAAAATAGAATTTTCACATTGATAACAGATCTAGGACTTGAAATTATCTTCTCCATATGCAGAAAATAAATTCATCCAATATAAAACATTTACAGGGAAATTTATTCCAGTACTATCCAATACTGTCTCCGGAAGTAGGCATATATCAGAATTCACAAACTACAGTCTTTAGGAATCTAAAACTAGGCTATGACAATCTGCTCAGGGCAAAGAAACTGATAATAAATACTGGTGTCATTTTGCCTTTAAAAAATTGAGATTCAATCATTAGAAGGTCAACTTTGAAATCATAAAGAGAAAAAACAGAGGAAGAAGTCTTATAGCTAAGAACTCCACAAAACTCCAAGTGGAATTTTCCCACATATGTTTGACTAAAAAAAGGAAGACTACAAGCAAGGAAAAAGTCTAAGATAAAGGGACAGATTAGTGACACTAATCTGTCAGACCATGGTCCTAATTGGTCTCTAGACAATTAGCTTAGAGGAAAACAAAGGCAGTGAACCTTCTTTCTCACAAATAGGTGCCTGTGATTATATGAGTTACTGGGTAGAGAATTTATAAATGCTTTCCTGGAAAAGCAACTCCAAGCACATTTCCTATTGACACTTGTTCAATGACATCAACTTGCATGTGAAGGACAGCACGCTGTTCAATCTAGATCCCAAGAGATCTTTCAATTATATTGATGAAGACAAGCATTGGGTATAGAAACGTAATTTGTGACTCAGTTTTGTGACTGAGTCCAGATGAGTAATAACCCTCTAAGCTTGCTGACGCGCTCCTTATAGACAGGCTGTATACATTTTGGACTGTCCTCCCAGTCATAACATCCTCTGCTAACTACCTGGTATCAAACATTGACCATTAACCATCTGAGGGGTGAATAGGTATGGCAAGGGTTGATTCTCCATTCTCGGCTGTTTAAACTGTTATCACGGTAAAGCAGAAAGAGAAAATTTAAACTTGAGTTCCAGCTCAAGTGCCTGGTGCCAAGTTTTGGTGAAAGCATCTTATGCATTGTCAAGGCTGTGAAATTTAATACTGAAAATAAAAGTCTTCTGAATGTTAAGACTTCCATCAAAAATACGACCTTTTCTTAACTCACCCAACCCAAGTAACTGAGTAGTACATTCGATGTTCCTTACCTGGCACATGCCAAAGCCACCAGGGCAGCAGCAGCATTTTCTTTTTGCTTATGTGGGATGTGTCGGCCTGTGTCAGAAGTCTCCTCTAACCAAGAGCAAAGCAAAGTTTCAATTCCATTGAGACAGTCAGCAGGCTCCTTGGTCAAGCTCAAAGGCTGGCAGTCGCGAAGGCAGTTCAATAGCACCTCAGCAGTTATGTTACAGAGAGAGGGGTCTGTTCTACTCTGGGACTGAATAAGGGGGAAGACCAGCAGGAGCCCCATCCGTGATGTGAAGGGCGCTTGCTCGGGTTGCTGCAGCAAGCCCTGGCGTTTGAGCAGGGCCAACGTTTCCTCGTCACCCGAACTTTCCCTTTCATGCTGTTCTTCCAAGGCCAGCTGGCGCTGGGCATTCCACAGTCCTCGCAAGGCATTCAGGCGGTATTCCAGCAGGCGGGCATAGGCATTGCTCTGATTCCCACAAACAGAGCGCAGACGTTCTGCTAATTCCGACGGGTTCTTGGTCTCAAATGTTAATATCTAAGGAAAAAGACAATAGTCAGTACGTATTGCTTTTACAAAAGTCTTCTATGAAAGCAATATGTTAATGATATACCAAAACAGTTCATACCAAACATTATTTTATTTATATATATATAAATATTTTATTTATATATATAAATATTTTATATATATTATATATATGTATGTATATATATATATATATATACATATACATATACATACATATATGAATCAGAGTCTCACTTTGTTGCCCAGGTTGGAGTGCAGTGGCACAATCATGGCTACTGCAGTCTCGAACTGCAGGGCTCAGGGATCCTTCTACCTCAGCCTTCCAAGTAGCTGGAACACTATAGGCATGTGCCACCATGCCAGGGTAAATTTATTTATTTATTTATTTATTTTAGAAATGAGATCTTGCAAAGTTGTCCGGGCCAGTCTCCAACCCCTGGGCTCAGGCAATCCTCTTGTCTCTGCCTCACGTAAGCCACCGCACCCAGCCCCCAAAATTATTTTAATTCCAACCAAATAGAAAACATGTACTGCAAAGCCAGTTATTTGCTCATGGAGATTTTCCCCTTTGGCTTTTCTGCTGATGCTCCTATTAAAATGCAGATTAGACCTAATTGAAAGATAATATCATAAAATAATATACAGTTAAGAAAGTCAGAAATAAATCCAAGAAATATATTTTAGAAAAATAAATTTTTCTAAAATAAAAATCTGTATTAAAGTATAAATCTGTATTAAATGGTTTTAAGTTATAAATGTTAAATCCTATCACCAGGTGGATTAATAGTGAAAATTTAACAAAGTTTTATCTTTGTTTTTCTTTTTTCTTTTTTTTTTTTTTTGAGTTGGAATCTCACTCTGTCACCCAGACCGGAATGCAATGGCCACTCCCGGCCACTGCAGCCTCGACCTGCTGGGCTCCGGCGATCCTTCCGCCTCAGCCTTCCAAGTAGCTGGAACTATAGGCGTGCACTACCACGCCCGGCTAATTTTTGATTTGTTGTAGAGATGAGGTCTCGTCAAGTTGCCCAAGCAGGTCTCAAACCTGCGGGCTCAGACAATCCACTTACCTTGGCCTCCCAAAGTGCTGGGATTACAGGCTGAGCCACCGAGCCCGGTCTCTTTGTTTTTTAAAACCTAATATACCTACAAATAAATGATGAATTATTTAGTGTTCTTCGGTTTTGAAACATACTCCATTATTAAGTGTTAGCCCATTATGTCAATGTGTGACATAGTACAGATTTATCCAGTTCATAATAGTAAAACCACCACTATTTTCCTGCCAAACACATAATTATCAAGATGCATCCTCTAGATTTTCAGCAGCTGGGGATAATAAAACTATTAAAGCTTCTATCAACTAAGAAGGGAACTAGTTCTCAAGATCAAACTAAATCTCAAGAATCAAACTAAAATTACAATACAAATAAGTTATACATGTAAATCTGACTAGCTCAAAATGAAAAGACAATTGGACTCCATGAAGGAGGGCCATCTAGGAGCAATTACATGAAAACAGATTATCTAGCAATAGAAGTGTCCAGTTCTCAGTAGACAAGAAAGGCTGGGAAGAGGCTTGGAATAAAGCAAAGAAAATTCTGGTAGGTCACTAGCATTAAGAATGCTAGTGGGCTGAGCACAGTGGCTCACACCTATAATCAGCACTTTGGGAGGCTGAAGTGAAAGAACTGCCTGAGTTCACGGATTCAAGACCAGTCTGGGCAACTTGGTGAGACCTCATCTCTACAATAAATCAAGAAAAATTAGCTGGGCATGATGGTGCATGCCTGTAGTTCCAGCTACTTGGAAGGGTGCAGAGGCAGAAGGATCACCTGAGCCCAGCAGGTCGAGGCTGCCACTGCACTCCAGCCTGGACAACAGAGTGAGACTCCCAACTCAAAAAAAAGAAAAAAGAATGCTAGTGACACTGACATTAAGAAAAGTCAGCCGGGCTCCGTGGCTCAGCCTGCAATCCCGTGCTTTGGGAGACTGAGGTGAGTGGATTGCCTGAGCTCGCGGGTTCAAGATCCGCCTGGGCAACTTGGCGAGTCCTCATCTCTACAATAAAATTAAAAAATCAGTTGGACATGGTAGCAGATGCCTGTAATTCCGGCTACTCGGAAGGCTGAGGCAGAAGGATTGCCGGAGCCCAGCAGGTCGAGGTTGCAGTGGCCGGGAGTGGCCGCTGCACTCCAGTCTGGGTGGCAGAGTGAGACTCCAACTCAAAAAAAAAACAAAAAACAAAAAACAAGAAAAGTCATAGTGCACTTTATTTCTCTTACTAACCAGAAAAATACTTCCATCTCAAATTTTGTATTTAAAAACTGTTAGCCTAACAAAATAACAAGAACTGCCAGAGCAATGCAAAAACTATAACTGCCTTTTTTAACTATACTGTATATGCAACTCACTGAACTGAAGTGGAAAAATGTTCATGATTTAAAAACAACACCACAGAAGCAAAATGGAAGGTGGAAGAAACTAAAGAAAAACAAAGACAAGCTGAATTAGAAGCTGCCCAGTTAGCTAAGGAGAAAGAAGGGAAAGTTAGACATCAAGCATTATTGGCAAAGAAGAAAAAAAGACATCCAGAAAAAAAAATTAAAGAGGAACAGCAAGTTGGGTGTGAGTGGCATGTGCCTGAAACCTTAGCTGTTTGGGAGGCCAGGTGTGGTGGTGCATGCCTATAGTCCCAGCTACTCAGGAGGCTGAGATGAAAGGAGCCCGAGCCAGAAGGTTGAGGCTGCAGTGAGCCATACTCTTATCTCTGCACTACAGTCTAGGCAAAAGAGCGAAACCCCGACTTTAAAAAAAAAAAAGAAAGAAAAAGAACCAATTCAAAATTCAGGGCTAGCTTGTCAGATCAGACATAACATCCAAATGCCATAAAATTTCAACCAACAGCTTAGCAAAAAAAGGAAACTACAGATAAACACAATTGCTTCAACAAATCTAATAGTATTTGGCTGCATGAAAGAAACCAATTTTTTTTTTAAATGTTCTATATTATTTCATTTCTATGACATTTTGGAGAAAAAAAAACTACAGTGATACAGAACAGATCAATAGTTGCCAGGGTTTAGGGGTAAGGACATGGTATGACTATATAGGAATACAATGAAGGGGTTTTGGAAGGTGAAGGAATTGTTCTGTATCCCAATTATGGTGGTGGTTATATGAATCAATACATGTGTTAAAATTCATAGAAATGCACACCCTCCCAAAAGGGTCAGTTTTACTATGTAATGATTTTTTTAATTAAAGGGGAAAAGATCTCCAACAAGGTTACAGTTGTATTCAACTAGATATTATTAGATAAAATTATACTGAAAATCAGATTACTAAAAATAAGAACTAGAGGTGTTTTTAATACAACAGAGTTGGGGCAGTCCCTTTGGGTACCCTCCCACTGTGGGAGCTTTTCTGTACTCTCAATAAATCTTGCTTTCAAACAGCAACAACAACAGGATCAAACAAATAATGAGTGTTGAAATGTCCTTCACCATAAAGGCATACAAAAATTGAAGCCCCCTACCCCTTTGTTTAGATTCCAAATGCCAATTACTCTTTTTGATTATTTTTCAAATGGCAGCAGTTAAAATAACTCAAGTTCTTTAAAAAATGATCACATTTCAAAGGCAACCACCTGCCTTGAAATTGTAATCATACCCAAGAAACCCTACTGCCTATTTGCCTTTATTTAGCACCACTCCTCCCCAAAACATCAGCAACCTGCCTCCATCATTACAATCAAAGATTGCTAAAATATTTTTCAATGTTGTGAAAAATCAGAAAATTTTAAATTTGATCATCTTCCCCATTATGAACATCTAAGCAAATAAGAAATTTTGTAGCATTCTTTAAAAACTTGACAATATTGATTTTATTTCTTCCACCCAATGCAATTATTTGATGTAAAATACATATGCGCTCCATATGTACATTTTTACCCATGGCACACTGATCATGTACTTATGCCCTATGAAGCAACTATTAAAAAATTCAATATAGACTTTTGCTGAACTCAAGAATTGAAAAACAAGTCAGTAATGTAAAAATCAACTATTTATATTTATTATCAATCTCAAACACAAGTACTAAAATAAGATATTTCATGGTACATAAATGATGTGTCTGACAGAATCTGTAGCTAATTCCAAATATTAACTTAATATAGCTTTTAAAAACTATATCATATACTCTGCATTTTTCCGACTATTCTATTTTTATACATACCTCAGTTATATTTAGCATTGCACTTAAAAGACAAATATTCTGAAAGGATTTCAGTTATAATATAATTAACCAAATATTATATAATATACACACTTAAATGTCGGTTATGTTTATCGATTTAGCAGTATTTGAAGCACACTATGCTTTCAGAAATGCATTAGACTACTCAGCATAATCCATTTCAATGGCTCCTTATGAAAACTCAGAACTGTCTTGCTATGCTGTTTTTTTAGAATTCTAAAGTTTGAAGGTCATAGCCTAAAATCATTTTATAAAGACATCATACCTTTGGGTTTTAGTAAGTCAGCTATGGAGGATCTATTCTGGTACTTATGAATATTAAATGATTTGTCTCAGATCCTCATATAAAACCACTGCTCTTGACCAAAATGTCATTAGAAACTTAATCTTTTTCTCTTTAAAAAGGGGGAAAGCTATTTAAGGAAAAGGGAATATCCCTGTCATCCTTAATCAAAAGGGTTACTAACTGTACTTTGGTGATAATGCTGAAGTTGCCCCAATTAAGGGAGTGACTTTCAAAGTAACTGACAGCCTTAATGTAATTTTTTTCAATCATACATATGTATATTTTAAAGCTGAGATAACAATCATTCTGGAAAGCCTAATAGAATGCAGGCAAAATATCCTTTGCTGGCCAAATCTGACTTTGAACAAGACTCCAGTATCTGATACAAAAACAGAGAATCAGATCATTTTAGCCAATTTATTTCCATATTCTATCTGGGAAAATAATGGAGAACATATACCAGCCAGCTATAATGTGAAATGCGAAATGCCAAACTGCATTTCAAGTATATGTAGAAGTGAGGATAAGCACATAGAGGCTTTTGAAGTGGTAGAGAAGATTGTACATTATATATATACATAAGGACATTAACTAAAAGATTTGAACATGAACTATATGTGTAAATATCAATTTCCATCTACTTTGCAGTTCTGAATTGCAGAGATATAATTCTCTAAAGGAATCAAGTAAGAAGCTAAAATCACCTTTTCTTATATTTGAGTGTACCTCTGAAATAGAAATCCTATTTCTAAAAATTTATCAGAAAGCAATATTCTAGAAATAAGAAATACAGAGATGTTCACTGCGGTCTTATTTATTAAAGTACAAAAAGTAGAAGCAATCTCAGTGTCCAATAGCAAAATGTTTAATTATAACATATCAAAGTGAAATATTGCATAATCAATTTTAAAAAATCACATAACAATAAAAAGCAGTATAAAAGGCTGGGTGTAGTGGCTCATGCCTATAATCCTAGCACTTTGGGAGGCCGAGGTGAAAGGACTGCCTAAGCCCATGAGTTCAAGAACAGCCTGGGAAACTTGGCAAGACTTCATCTCTACAATAAATCAAAAAATTAGCCGGGTATGGTGATGCGTGCCTGTAGTTCCAGCTACTTGGAAAGCTGAGGCAGAAGGATCACCTGAGCCCAGCAAGTCAAGGCTGCAGTAGCCGTGAGCGTGCCATTGCACTCCAGCCTGGGCGACAGAGTGAAACTCCAACTCAAAAAAAAAAGCAGTATAAAAATTGTATATACCTTCTAATTAGGACTCTATAAAACACACTTGTTCAGTTTTGATATTTCATTAGCGTTGGTAATAATAGAAACATGGGTGTTAGTTTTTCTCTGTTTTAAAAAAACAAACCAGGCAGGGTGGCTCACGCCTATAATCCCAACACTTTGGGAGGCCAAAGAGGAAGGATTGCTTGAGCCCAGGAGTCTGAGACCAGCCTGGGCAATATAGTGAAACCTCGTGTCAACAAAAAATAAAATAAAAATTAGCCAGGAGTGGTGGAACGTGCCTGTAGCCCCAGTTATTCAGAATGTTGAGGAAGAAGGATTGCTGAGCCCAGGAGGTTGAGGCTGCTGTGAGCCATGATTGTCATGATCATGCCACTGCATTCTAACCTGGGCCACAGAGTGAGATCTCAACTCAAAAAAAAAAAAAAAAAAAAGCAGATTGATGACAAGTTACACCATTTATATACTTGTATAAGAAAAACAGTCAGAACTAGAGCTGATATTTTTCACAAGCAAATCCTATCTTTAAATAACTGGCAGTCAAACAAATGGTGACACAATTGATATATTTAAAATTTAGGAGGCATATCTGACAATGAATAATCACAAATACCATAGAAAATGCTTTCCTTAAATCAGTTAACTAGCCTCATTGTTGTACTTTGGCAATAGTTTATTTCATATAATGTAAGCAGATGATGCTCCTGGGTAAGAGGGAAATCAAGGTGGTGAGATGGGAAAGACCCTGCAGATACTGGAAACTAACAATAAACAATAAAACCTTTCAATTTTCAAAAGGAAATTATGATTAAAATGCATGGTCGGCCGGGTGCAGTAAATCAGCCTGTAATCCAGCACTTTGGGAGGCCAAAGCGAGAGGATTGCCTGAGTCAGGGGGTTCAAGACCAGCCTGGGCAACTTGGTGAGACCTTGTCTCTACAATAAATCAAAAACTAAGCCAGGCATGGTAGCATGTGACTGTAGTTTCAGCTACTTGGAAGGCTGAGGCAGAAGGACTGCCTAAACCCAGCAGGTCAATGATGCAGTGGCCATGAGCGTGCCACTGCACTCCAGCCTGTGCAACAGAGTAAGACTCCAACTCAAAAACAAACAAACAAACAAACAACAACAATAAAAAAAGGCAAGGTCACTCAAACTCCAAATAGATGAATTACGTTACTATACTCCCAAGTATGGAACATTAACCAATTCATTATATGAACCTGTCAGCATTAAAAAAAAATTATACTTTGATTATTTCAAAACAGATCAACTGGTCAGACTTGCAGCTTCCCTACAAAACTTTTATGTAAAGTTAGAATACTGAAATCTTCTCAAATGTTAGACTAGATTCTTAAACACTACTACAGATTTTCCTATTATTTTTCACATCATGAAGATAGGAATCATGACCAAATCGAACTGCATATTGCTATCAAAGAGGATTGGAAAGATTTCATGTGAACAAGTAGATGAATCATGATGGAAGGATGGAATTTTATCTGTAATACTGAAGCCCAATCAAGTGTGGATCACTTATCAATTAAATTAGACCTGAAGCCGCATGACCTTATCCAATCTTGGAAATAACTGCATTCAAACTCACTTTCAACATCCATTTTTTTTTTTTTTTTTTGAGTTGAAGTCTCACTCCGTTGCCCAGACCGGAGCGCAGTGGCACACTCATGGCCACCCCAGTGTCGACCTACTGAGCTCAGGCAATCCTTCTGCCTCAGCCTTCCAAGTAGCAGGAACTACAGGAGTGTGCTACCACACCCGGCTAATTTTTTTATTTGTTGTAGAGATGAGGTCTCACCAAGTTCCCCAGGCTGTTCTTGAACCCATGGGCTCAGGCAATCCCCTCAACTCGACCTCCCAAAGTACTGGGATTACAGGCTTGAGTCACCACGCCCTGCCAACATCTCCTATTTTTATTTTTTTTATTTATTTTTTATTTTTTATTTATTTTTTGAGTTGGAGTCTCACTCTGTCACCCAGACTAGAGTACAGTGGCCGCTCCCGGCCACCGCAGCCTCGACCTGCTGGGCTCCGGCGATCCCTCCACCTCAGCCTTCCAAGTAGCCGGAAAAACAGGCATGCGCTACCATGCCCGGCTGATTTTTGATTTATTGTAGAGATGAGGTCTCGCTGCCCAGGCGGGTCTCGAACCCACAGGCTCAGGCAATCCACTCACCTCAGCCTCCCAAAAGCGCGGGATTACAGGCTGAGCCACCGAGCCTGGCTACATCTCCTATTTTTAAAAAGGGTCTGAGACCTAACTGATATCCACAATATTAAATTCCACACCTTAATTCATGAGTTTTAGCCCCTAGCTTGGTGCCAAAACTGAAATGGACTTGTTGCTGGATTACTTCGTTTTAGCTAAGCTCTGTAAAACTTTCTCTAGCACATGGCAATGTTCCCAGATCTTCATATAACTGCTATTGACAGCAGGATTGTCAGAATTGTGAGGACTCCAATACATAAGAAATTACTGCTCAAATTATTTTTTCATGAAAGTTCCACCTTGTCCTGGCCTCTGCCCGGTTTTCATCTTTCGTCCTGTCCCTATGACCAAGGTTTTATTTTTCCATCTCCCTGCTATTGTTGCCTGAATGTCTTCCCCATTCAGTGTAAATCCCACCTTTCAAATTCAGCTCTGCTCCATCACTACCTACTTTGAGAACCTCTGATTTCTTCTCTTTTTCCACCTTTCCAGAATATCTTCTCTGTGCTTTTACAGTTGTCTACACATACTTCTATCAAAAGGCCAGTGACAAACTACGAGAGGCCCCCCCAAAACCTAGAATTTATTTTTTAAATTGTGTATTCATTTATTTACTTATTTTTATATAGAGACAAGGTCTCGCCATGTTGCTCAGGCTGGTCTTGAACCCCTGAGCTCAGGCAATCCTCTCACCCTCACCTCCCGAAGTGTTGGGATCACAGGCGTGAGCCACGGCGCCCGGCAGTATTTATTCTTACATGTTTAAACTTCAGTCACCTTCAAAGTACTCTCTATTTGATGCAATATTGAAATGCTTTTTTCACTGTTCAAAACAGTTTTTTAACTTGTCAATTTTGATGCCTTTTAGTGCTTCTGCGGTTTTTAGTTTCACCTCTTCCACATGGGCAAAATGTTTCACTTTGAGAACTTTTTTCACCCAGGGAAACATAAAAAAGTCACTCAGGGCAAGATCAGGTGAATAGGGAGGGTAGGGCACAGGAGTATGGCATTTTTGGTCAAAAACTACTGAACACTCAGTATAGTGTAGGCAGGTGCACTCCTAAGTCACCATCATGAAATGGGCAAACACTTTGAAAGAATCTCCAAAAATAATTCACCAAAGCCAAGTGCAGCCTCTTCCAACAATACTAACTAGTACACTGATGCTGACGGGTTCCTAGAACACCCACCCAGAGCGGGAAGCCTGTACTACACGGGACTGGCCCTCCAAAAAGTAATTCCTTTTTTTTTTTTTTTTTTTAGTGGGGGAGGGTCCCTCCCTGTATATCTACAATTTCCTCCAAATTACAAAATCATTTTTTATCAACATAAAGTCTTGACAAAATCAATACAGATCATCTTCCTATGCTTAGTAATCAACAGAATAAAATTTAGAGAAGGATGTAGAAATAAACTCCTCAAAATGGATTGAATATTACTATAAATTGTATTATTAGAAGGACTGGGAGAAAAAGATATTTCCGCAAATTCCCACAAAGTCTAACTTTATCTGCTAGTTGCTTGAATTACACTGAAGAGACTACTATAGTTGATATATTCATCAAATGCTTAGCATAAATATATTATAGTAAGAAATCACCCTTGACAATTCGGAATACAAATTATAACAAATTAGGCCAGGTGGACGGCTCATATCTGTAATCCTAGCACTTTTGGCAGGCCAAGGTGGGAGGACTGCTGGAGTACAGAAGCTACTTGAGAGCTATTCAGGAAGGACTGCCTGAGCCCAGGAAGTTGAGGCTGCGGTGAGCCATGATCCTGCCACTGCACTCTAGCCTGGGTAACAGAATGAGACTCAGACTCCAACAACAACAAATTAAAGAAGGAAATTATACAACTTCAATATGTGCAACACTTACCACACTGTAATGTTATTTACAATCTGTCCCCCTTTTCAACTGTGAGTCCTGAAAGGGGGAGACCATGTCTTCTTCATATTTGAACCACCAGAACTGAGCACAGTGTCTGGCATATAAATGTTTGATAAATTAAAGAATGATAAAATATATGAATTCCGCCAGGCTCGGTGGCTCAGCCTGTAATCCCACGCCTTTGGGAGGCTGAGATGAGTGGATAGCCTGAGCCCGTGGGTTTGAGACCCACCTGGGCAGCAAGACCTCATCTCTACAATAAATCAAAAAATCAGCCAGGCGTGGTAGCGCATGCCTGTAGTTCCAGCTACTTGGAAGGCTGAGGCGGAAGGATCGCCGGAGCCCAGCAGGTCGAGGCTGCGGTGGCCGGGAGCATGCCACTGCACTCCAGTCTGGGCGACAGAGTGAGACTCCAACTAAAAAAAAAAAAGCTAATGTAATCTTAAAATGCATCTGTGGAATTCCAGTGTTGGGTCAGGGGAAGTAATAATCCCATTTATATTCTGTAATGATCAAACTATAGCTGGAATACCCTGTTCAGTTCCAAGTATTCGTTTTAAGAAGTCATTAAACGACCAGAGTGCGTCGAGAAGAGGGTGATTTGACTAATCTGGATATCAAATCACATAAGAAATGGTTATGACACTGGGGATGCATGACCTACAAAAGAGATGAGTCGGAAGTGGGGAGCTGCCTTTCTAAGACTGAAGGGCTTCAGGTGGAAGAGGAAGACATATTCTCTAATACCCCAGAAGCAGAAATAGAATATAACTGGTATACACAGCACAATTAAGAAATGTGATTATATGTAATTCAAACAGTGTGCATCAGAATCCTTGAATGTGCTAACTTTATAGAGATTCTTGGGGTCCACTCCTAAAGATTGTTTCCAGAGATCTAGAATACTGCCCTGGAATCTACATTTAAGCAAGCTCCCAGCAATTCTAGATAGTCATTTTAAAAATATATATCTATAGCCGGGCTCGGTGGCTCAGCCTATAATCCCGCACTTTGGGAGGCTGAGGTGAGTGGATTGCCTGAGCCCGCAGGTTTGAGACCCGCCTGGGCAACTTGGTAAGACCTCATCTCTACAATAAATCAAAAATTAGTCAGGCGTGGTAGCATGCGCCTGTAGTTCCAGCTACTTGGAAGGCTGAGGTGGAAGGGTCGCCGGAGCCCAGCAGGTCGAGGCTGCGGTGGCTGGGAGCGGCCACTGCACTCCAGTCTGGGCAACAGAGTGAGACTCCAACTCAAAAAAATAATTAAATAAAATAAAAATAAAAATAAAATTAAAAAATATATATATAATCTTTATTAAAGGCTTACTTTAATATAATTAACATGCCATAAAATTTATCCACTTAAAATGTACAGTTCAATGGTTTTTAGTGTAGACACATATTAGAACATATTCATCAACTCTGAAAGAAACCCTACACTTAGCAGCAGTCACTCTCCATCTCCCCGAATTTTCCCAGTCCTAGGCAACCATTCATCTACTTTCTATCTCTATAGATTTGCCTGTTCTTTACATTTCATATAAATGAAATCATACAATATGTGGTCTTTCATAATTGGCCTCTTTCACTTAGCATGTTTTCAAGATTTGCCCATATGTTAGCATGTAATAGTATTTGATTCCTTTTTATTGAATACTGTTCCACTGTATGGATAGACCACATTTTATTTATCTATTAATCAGTTGATGGGCATTTGAGTTACTTTCATTTTTTGGCTCTTATAAACAGGGCTGCTGTGAACATTCATGTACAGATTGTGCACACATGTTCCCATCTTGTGTAAATACCTAGGGATAGAACAACTGAGTCTTATGTTAACTCTTTGTTTACCATCCAGAGGAAATGTTAAATTGTTCCAAGGTGGCTGCACCATTTTACATTCCCACCAGCAATGTACGAGGATTCCAATGTCTCCATATCATTGGTACCACTTGTTATCATCTGTCTTTTTTGCTATAGCCATCCTAGTGGGTGTGAAGTGATATCTTAATGTAGTTTTGACTCTCATTTCTCTTATTTATGATGTTGAACATCTCTTATTGGCTCACTGGCCATTTGCATATCTTCTTTAGAACAAAAATATTCCTTTGTTTTTCTTTGAGTTGGAGTCTCACTCAGTTGCCCAGACTGGAGTGCAGTGGCCGCTCGAGGCCACCGCAGCCTCACATGCTGGGCTCTGGCGGTCCTTCCACCTCAGCCTTCCAAGTAGCTGGAACTACAGGCGCGCGCTACCACGCTCGGCTGATTTTTTAAAACTTATTGTAGAGATGAGGTCTCACCAAGTTGCCCAGGCAGGTCTCGAACCCACAGGCTCAGGCAATCCACTCACCTCAGCCTCCCAAAGGCACAGGATTACAGGCTGAGCCACCGAGCCCAGCTAAGAATAATCCATTTTGAGAAACAATATTACCAGAACAATAATGGCAATAACTGTAGTCAGAAACACATAAAATATATTTAAATCCATGAGCTTAAATTACAAAAAACCAAAAAATATCACTGCAGGATGTTGGCAAACCAACTCATTATTTTGAAAATTGGTTAATATAAGGAGAGATTCAAACATTTATCCTGCTTTTCAATTATGAATGCAATACCTAGGTAAGCAAACAGTTGATGAGAGAAAACTCCTCTTTATAAAAGCATTCTAATTACTAAGTAAAGGAAAGATAGACTATCACCATTTTGCAACTTCTTTTTTTTTTTTTGAGTTGGAGTCTCACTCACGCCCAGGCTGGAGTGCAGTGGCACATTCATGGCCACCCCAGCGTCAACCTGCTGGTCTCTGACAATCCTTCCACCTCAGCCTTCCAAGTAGCCAGAACTACAGGCGCGCACTACCACACCCGGCTAATTTTCGATTTATTGTAGAGACGAGGTCTTGCCAAGTTGCCAGGCTGTTCTCGAACCCACAGTTTCAGGCAATCCACTCGCCTCGGGCTCTCAAGCCGGCCCATTCTGCAACTTCTAATGATTTAATAGATCTAGGCATTGGGCTTCAGCAGTTGCAAATATAACAAAAAGAGATAAGCAGACATTACGTGCTTACCGATGAAGATATACACCACTGCCCATGAAGCAGTCTTGCAGGAAAAAAAAAAATCAAACCTGAATCTGATTCAAGCAAGGTCTAGAAACCCAAATACAAGCAATAGAGAAAACAGAAAAAACATGTTAAACTATACCATGGGAATACAACAAACAAAATCTAGACTGTAGAAAACTCAACAACAAAGAACCAAGTTTCTTCAACAAATACATTGCAAGGCAGAAAGTGTGGAAGGGAGGACTTATAGTTTAAAAGACTTCAACTGATCTCAATGTGTGTGCCTTATTTAGATTCTGAATCAAACAACTGTTTTAAATATTAGCACAATTACATATAGACAATTGGAAATTTGGAATTAAAGAATTATCATTACTTTTTTTTTTGAGTTGGATTCTCTCTGTTGCCTAGGCTGGAGTGCAGTGGGATGCTCACAGTCACTGCAGCCTCGACCTGCTGGGCTCAGGTGATCCTTCCGCCTCAGCCTTCCAAGTAGCTATAACTGCAGACATGAGCTACCGTGCCCAGCTAATTTTTTGATTTATCGTAGAGATGAAGTCTCACCAAGTTGCCCAGGCTGGTCTTGAACTCATGGGCTCAGGCAATCCTCTCACCTCGGGCTCCCAAAGTGCTGAGATTATAGTTGTGAGCCACCACTCCCAACTACTATTACTTTTTAAAGATATGAAATACCATTGTGGTTATGTTTTTTAAAGGAGTACTTAACTTTTAATATATACATAAATATTTATCGGTAAAATAATAGGATATCTTGGATATACTTCAAAATAATACGGAAAAGAGAGAAGTAGGTAAAAGTATAGGTGAAAGAAGATTGGCAATGAGCTAATAATTGTTGAAGCTGGTGATGGTCACATAGGAGTTTATTATGTGGCTCTATCTACTTTTATGTGTTTTTGCAATTTTCCAAATTTTTCATAATAAAAAAAAATTTTTTTTTTGAGTTGGAGTCTCAATCTGTTGCCCAGACTGGAGTGCAGTGGCCGCTCTCAGCCACCACAACCTCGACCCGCTGGGCTCCGGCGATCCTTCCGCCTCAGACTTCCAAGTAGCTGGAACTACAGGCATGCGCTACTACGCCCAGCTAATTTTTTGATTTATTGTAGAGATGAGGTCTCGCCAAGTTGCCCAGGTGGGTCTCGAACCTGCGGGCTCAGGCAATCCACTCACCTCAGCCTCCTAAGGCGCGGGAATACAGGCTGAGCCACCGAGCCCGGCTAAAAAGATTTTTTTAACAATAGCAAAAACAAAACAGGGTATACTGAAAGATCATGAGGGTCCTATTGCTGGTCATGATCAAGAAGAAACTGATACCATTTGTTGTGGCTTGTGCCTGTAATCCCAACACCTTGGGAGGCCCAAGTGAGAGGACTCCTTAAGCCTAGGAGTTCAAGATCAGCCTGGGCAACATAGCGAGACATTTCTACAAAAAAATAAAAATAAATTAGTTAGGCGTGGTGGTGCAAACCTGAGTTCAAGAGCTTGAGGCTGTGATGAGCTGTGATTGTACCACTGCACTCCAGCCTGAATGATGGGGCAGGAGAGAGGGGGAAAGGATGAGAAGAAGAGGAAGAAGCAGAATAGGAGCAAAAAGAGGAAGAGGAGGAGGAGGAGGAAGAAGAGGAAGAAACAGAAACTGGAAGCTCTTGATTATAGTTCCTGTAATACACATGTCACACAAAGATTTATTCTTTTAATGCTAGGAAGCTATTAAAATCAGTAGTCTTTTAAAACACGCCTAGCTAAATTGCCTCAATCCATCACTTAATTTTGATGATAGAAGCTTTCTTGAGACTCTCAAAACTGTTTCTAAACAACTAATATTAATTCAGTTTCCCAGAAGTAAATATATTTGCATAAATGACTTACCCCTAAGGCAAACACCAATGAGAGAAGTAATAAAAATTAATCAAATGAGAAAAATGCATTTTAAAATTATTTTTATAAAGTGCCAATACAATTCACTCTAAAAGTACAATTATTGTTAGTATGAGCAGTATTTTTATCATCATACATTTCATGAGAGAAGGTTGGAATACATTTTCTGGAATTGACAACCAACATCTGTTCCCTCCAAATATATGTACAAATATACAATGTAATTGAGCAGATAAGTTATAGTTACCAGGGGGAAGAAAATCTTGCCAGTCTAAGTTTGGCCAAAAAGATTTTGTGGGATGGCATAGAGTAAAAATACAAATAAACTAAACAGAAACAAAAAAGTATACCAACTCATGGTAATAAGTACCAATGAATCACTGGATTTATTGAAGGAAGAGTATGCACAGAAAATATTAACTTTAGTGGTTGGACAAGGAGGCAAGATAAATAATAGTTAAAATACATTATCTACAACATTTTTTTTTTCATGTTTTTTTTTAATTGGGGTCTCACTCTGTCGCCCAGACTAGAGTGCAGTGGCCGCTCCCGGCCACCGCAGCCTTGACCTGCTGGGCTCCGGCGATCCTTCCGCCTCAGCCTTCCAAGTAGTCGGAATTACAGGCACACGCTACCACGCCTGGCTGATTTTTTTTTTTATTTATTGTAGAGATGAGGTCTCGCTGCCCAGGAGGGTCTCGAACCCGCGGGCTCAGGCAATCCACTCACCTCAGCCTCCCAAAGGCGTGGGATTACAGGCTGAGCCACCAAGCCCGGCTTACAACATATTTTTAAATTTAGCCAAATCCCTCAACTACATTATTATAGTATTCACAGTATTAACATTTTTACTTTCTTATTAATATACTCAACTTTTTCTTGTTTTTTTAAATTTGCAGAATTGTTTTGTAAAATCTCCTACTGGTAAAATGGCAAGTATTAAATGTTGGCAAGAATGTGGAGCAATTCTTAAACACTCCTGTAGAAATATAAATTGATACCAAAACTTTAGCAAATAATAAGTTGAAAATGCATTATATCAATTTCCTGTGCCTGCTATAACAAATCACCACAAATTTAGTGGCTTAAACAACAGGTATTTATTATCTCACAGTTTTGGAGGCCAGAAGTCCAAAATCAGTATCACTAGGCTGAAATTAAGGTGTGGGCAAGGTTGCATTCGCTCCAGAGACTCTAAGAAAGAATCAGTTTCAACCAGGCTCGGTGGCTCAGCCTGTAATCCCGCTTCGGGAGGGTGAGGTGATGGATTGCCTGAGTCCGTGGGTTCGAGACCCGCCTGGGCAACTTGCCAAGACCTCATCTCTACAATAAATCAAAAAATTAGCTGGGC
>NW_007108370.1:80990-84623 GCF_000164805.1 Carlito syrichta
TGCGCTCCAGTCTGGGGGACAGAGTGAGACTCCAACAAAAAAAAAAAAAAAAAGTAAGAAAGAATCAGTTTTTTGCCTCTTCCAGCTTGTGGTGGCTGCCAGCATTCCTTGGCTTGTGGCTACATTGCTTCTATCTCTCCTTCTTTGTATAATCTCCTTCTGCCTCTCTCTTATAAAGACATGTATGATTGCACTTAGGGCCCATCACATCTGCAAAGATGCTTTTCCTATATAAGATAACACTAGCTGAGCTCAGTGGCTCAGCCTGTAATTCCGCGCCTTTGTGAGGCCGAGGTGAGTGGATTACCTGAGCCCACGGGTTCGAGACCCGCCTGGACAGTGAGACATCATCTCTACAATAAATAAAAAAAATCAGTCAGGCGTGGTCGTGCATGCCTGTAATTCCGGCTACTGGGAAGACTGAGGCGGAAGGATCGCCGGAGCCCAGCAGATAAGGCTGCGATAGCCGGGAGCAGCCGGCTGCACTCCGGTCTGGGCGACAGAGTGAGATTCCAATTCAAAAAATAATAATAATAAGATAACACTAGCAGGTTCCAGGGATTAGCCTACAATCTGGCAATCCACTCCTAGTTAACTCCCTATAGACATTCTTTTTTTTGAATTGGAGTCTCACTCTGTCACCCAGACTAGAGTGCAGTGGCACACTCACGGCCACAGCAGCCTTAACCTGTTGGGCTCAGGCAATTCTTCATCCTCAGCCTTCCAAGTAGCTGGAACTGCAGGCATGCACCACGACACCCGGCTAATTTTTAAATTTACTTTAGAAACAAGGCCTCACCAAGTTCCCCAGGTGGTCTGGACTCAGGCAATTCTCTCACCTCCGCCTCCCAAAGTGCTAGAATTTCAGACATGAGCTACCGCACCTGGCTCTTATAGACATTCTTGTGCATGAACACCAGATGACAAGTGCAAGTATATTCATAGCAACACTGTAATATCAAAAACTGGCAACAGCCGGGCTTGGTGGCTCAGCCTGTAATCCCGCGCCTTGGGAGGCTGAGGTGAGTGGATTGCCTGAGCCCGCGGGTTTGAGACCCGCCTGGGCAACTTGGTGAGACCTCATCTCTACAATAAATAAATAAAACAATTAGCCAGGTGTGGTAGCGCGCACCTATAGTTCCAGCTACTTGAAACGCTGGGGCGACTTGGCGAGACCTCATCTCTACAACAAATCAAAAAATCAGCCGGGCGTGGTAGCGCATGCCTGTAATTACGGCTACTCGGAAGGCTGAGGCGGAAGGATCGCCAGAGCCCAGCAGGTCCAGGCTGCGGTGGCCGGGAGCGGCCGCTGTACTCCAGTCTGGGCGACAGAGTGAGACTCCGACTCAAAAAAAAAGAAAGGCTGGGGCGGAAGTATTGCCAGAGCCCAGCAGGTGGAGGCTGTGGTGGCCGGGAGTGGCCACTGCACTCCAGTCTGGGCGACAGAGTGAGACTCCAACTCAAAAAAAACCCAAAAAACTGGAAACAACCCAAATATCCACCAACAGGAGAATGGGTACACTGTGACATAGTTATATGATCCAAAATTACACAGCAGTGAAAATAAATGAAGTATAGCAACATACATCAACATGGAAGAATCACATAACACATGCAGAGTCCAAAAAACAGCAAGTCACAAAAAATACCTATGACATACTACATTTATATACTATAGTATTAAAGCACAGAAAACAAAACCTTATATTGTCTAGGGTTGTGTGTATGACAAAATAATAAAAGAAAAATACACAGAAAATCCAGAAAAAGGAGAGCTGATTTTATAGAGTACACACAGAGCTTTAAAAGGTACTGGTAAGGATCTATTTTCTTAACTGGGCACCAGGATTACAAGAAAAAAATTGTGTGTGTATGTCTGTGTGTGTGTGTGTGTGTGTGTGTGTGTATTCAAAAGGGCTACTCAAAAGATACATATACACACACATACATATACACTCCCCTTTTGAATACAGTCTCCAACTTACAATTTAGTTACAAGTGGATAAACCCATTATAAATTGAAAATACTGTAAAGTGAAAACACTTTTGACTTATGATATTTTCTATTCAGGATGGGTTTATCAGGATGTAATCCATTATAAATTAAGGAGCACCCGAATATGACATTTAATAATTAAAAGCTGTAATTCCTTTTGATTATTATTTCAGCACTGGAAAGTAGACCAAGATCACTCTCCCCACTGTGGATAACCATTTAATAGTTTATCTAGAGATATGACTCTATCATTGTGTAATGAAGGTATTTCCAATGCAAGGTGTGAAGAGTCCAAGTGCTTTTCATTGTTAGGAGCAGTGTGGGCTGATGCACAAGCCATGCTTGGGGGTGATTCTGTAAGCGGCTCTGCCTCTGGAAGGAGCTGCTGCTTGTCTGGGAGACACTAAAGCCTGGAGCAGAGGCTCTCCCATTGATGTGGCAGGCAGACTACCTCCCAGGTGGCATCTGGCAAGGCCTACAGATAGTTTTATTTGTCACAAGTATAGAAGTGCTGCTGGCATCCAGTGCGTAGAGGCCAGTGACACTGCTAAACATCCTACAATGCAATGCACAGGACAGCTCCCACAACAAAGAATCATCTGGCCCAAAATGTCAATAGTGCTGAGGTTGAGAACCCCTGGCCCACAGTGAACACTTGACAGAATGCATGCAGTAAGGCTAACTACTGCCATCTGACATTAAACATGACAATGCAATCTTTCACAAGAGATTACAAAAAGACCTACTAGCCGGGCTCGGTGGCTCAGTCTGTAATCCCGTGCTTTGGGAGGCTGAGTTGAGTGGATTGCCTGAGCTCGCGGGTTCGAGACCTGCCTGTCAACTTGGCGAGACCTCATCTCTACAATAAATCAAAAGATTTAGCCGGGCATGGTAGCGCGCGCCTGTAGTTCCAGCTACTTGGAAGGCTGAGGCGGAAGGATCCCCAGAGCCCAGCAGGTCGAGGCTGCAGTGGCCGGGGGCAGCCACTGCACTCCAGTCTGGGTGACAGAGTGAGACTCCAACTCAAAAAAAACCCAAAAAACAAAAACAAACAAAAAAAGACCTACTTTGCAAAATTTACCAATCCTCAGAATTGTGCACAGGAGGGATTCTAATGATATGCTGAATCTGAATACAAATTTTACAGATAATAATTTTTTATTTTTTTTGAGTTGGAGTCTCACTCTGTCGCCCAGACTGGAGTACAGGGGCCGCTCCCGGCCACTGCATCCTCGACCTGCTGGGCTCCGGCAATCCTTCCGCCTCAGCCTTCCAACTAGCTGGAACTACAGGTGCGCACTACCACACCTGGCTAATTTTTTGATTTATTGTAGAGATGAGGTCTTGCCAAGTTGCCCAGGTGGGTCTCGAGCCCGCAGGCTCAGGCAATCCACTCACCTCGGCCTCCCAAAGCACGGGATTATAGGCTGAGCCGCCGAGCCTGGTTTACAGATAATTATTAGGTACTAGAAAGATTCTGATAGTCTGTATGCTCCTCAAGAGTGGGGACTTTGATCGGGCATAGTGGCTAACATCTGTAAATTCAGGACTTTGGGAGGCTGAGGTGAGAGGGTTGCTTAAGGCCAGGAGCTCAAGACTAGCCTGGGCAACATAATGAGACCCTGGTTCTTTAAAAA
>NW_007108370.1:84643-119088 GCF_000164805.1 Carlito syrichta
TGGCTCAAGACTGTAATCCCAATACTTTGGGAGGCTGAGGCGAGAGGATTGCCTGAGCTCAGGGGTTCGAGACCAGCCTGGGCAACTTGGTGAGACTTTGTCTCTACAATAAATCAAAAAATAAGCCAGATATGGTAGCGTGCGCCTGTAGTTCCAGCAACTTGGAAGGCTGAGCCCAGCAGGTCAAGGCTGCGGTGGCCATGAGCATGCCACTGCACTCCAGTCTGGGCAACAGAGTGAGACACCGACTCAAAAAATAAAATAAAATAATTAAAATAAAAATAAACTAGCTGGCCATGGTGACACACACCCGTAGTCCTAACTACTAATGGGGACTTTGGCCAGACACAGTGGCTCATGTCTGTAAATCTCAGCACTTTGGGAGGCCCAGCCAAGAGAATTGCTTGAGCCCAGGAGTTCAAGGTTACATTGAACTATGACTGCACCACTGCACTCTAGCCTGGGCGACAGAGTGATACCCTGTTCCCACCCTCCCAAAAAAAAAGAAAAAAAGAGTGGCAACTTAGAGTCTCATTTTTATACTTTCTGTACTAATATCTCAATATATTTTGAATTGTTTCTCCTGAAATAAGGCACACTTGGCATGTGGTAAGCACTCAATAACATTTGCTAATCTTTTTTTATGTTTATTTTCCATTTTGATGTGTATAACATATGTTAGATCTCGAAAGGACCTCCAAAAATGTTAGGGTCACACTCCCAGCGGGGCCTCCAGAACATGAGGTCAGGCCCGCTGGGGGTGTGGGTATCTGCTGTGCGACCTGATGCCGCATGAAAGATGCAAACAATGACACACAGAAGTTAGATTAGAAAATATAGTTTATTTAGAAAGTAAATCAGAGAGAGAAAGAGGAGATTCACCCCCCTAAGTTAGGGGAGGGGGCCAAAGCCAGAAAACATGGAGGTGGCCATAGCTCCAAGAGCACATGGTCACAGCCAAGTGAGGAAATGGTGCTAATATTTTTTTTTAATTTCTAAATTTATTTCAAACTCAGTCAATATAGCTTACAACTGTCTATTGGTTAAGAAATATATCCCAAGCAAAGAGAACCTGGTACATAATAGGTGCTCAGTAAATATTTATCGGATGAATGACTGACTAAAAACGCCACCTAATAATGTACATACATGACCCCCCAAAAAGACAAAACAAACAACAGAAGGAGCAATAGACACAACAAACTACCATTTCCAAATGCACTCCTAAGTCGGCAATTTTATTTGAGACTCCTGACCTCTTCCTTTAGTTGGGCTGTCAGCTTCTGACATGAACAAGAGAGCTGAAAATTAGTGTCATCCAGAGTTTTTTGTTCTGTTTTGTTTTTTTAGAGATAAGTCTCACTCTGTCACCCAGGCTGGAATGCAGTGGCATGATTCTAGTACACCGCAGACTTGAACTCCTGGGCTCAAGCGATTCTCCCACTTGAGATTCCCAAGTAACTAGGTGCCGCCATGGCAAGCTAATTTTAATTTTTTTGTAGAGACAGGACTCTGGTTATGTTGCCTAGGCAAGTCTCAAACTTCAGTCCTCAAGTGATTCTCTTGCCTTGATCTCCCAAAGTGCTGGGATAACAAGCATAATTCACCATGCCTGACCCAGAGTTTGATTATGAGATTAGAGACACTGGCCTGTGTCTCTAAACCTGTTTCCTGTAACTCTTTGGCTCTGTTGGGCAAGAATGTGAAGAGGCACCCAGTGACCAGTCAATAAAAATTACCAGTGATCATGGCTGACCACTAATTTCCTGTAAGAAACTAAGAACTACTGCCTATTTTATGCCACTGAATCGTGCCCCACTCACAGCTGTGCCTGACTAATTAAAACTCCCTGGAAACCTTGTCTATCACTTTACTGGTTACTTCGTATACTAAATCAAAAGATTCCACTTTAGAATTCAAATCCATCTGTCTCCCTCAGTCTGCAAAGAACAAATGTTCAGAAAGACTAACCAACTAGCTACAATTAAATGTACCTTTCTCAGCTAAAACTTAATATGTGTTGAGGGCAGAGAACAAGGAGCTTATAGATAAACCACTAAAAAGTTGATTAAACAAAGCTTAACCATATTAAACAGTACCTAGATAGTAATTCAGCTCCCATCCTGGCAGATCAGGGGCAAATCCAGAAACTCTTGGTTAAGATGGATTCACACCCAAAGGCAAAATTTTCTGGTGAAATTAACACATGTCAAATACTGCTCACCCAAAATATAACTATATAAACCCTAAAGGTCTGGCCAGGCAAGGTGGCTCATGCCTATAATCCCAGCACTTTGGGAGGCAGAGGCAAGACGATTGCCTGAGCCCAGGGGTTTGAGACCAGCCTGGGCAACTTGCCGAGACCTCATCTCTGTGGCTAAAAAAATTAGCAGGTTGTGGTGGCACACACCTGTGGTTCCAACTCCTTGGAAGGATGAATGGAAGGATTGCCTGAGCCCAGCAGGTCAAGGCTGCAGTGGCCATGAGCGTGCCACTGCACTGTAGTCTGGGCGACAGAGTGAAACTTCGACTCAAAACCCCCAAAAAACCCAAAGGTTTGCTCATCCGTCTTCCCCTCATTTGGACATCAGAAAGCTAAAATTGACTCATAATTCATAGATTCACTTTTCAAGATCTGAAATGTACAGAATTTACTGCTGAACTATTGATCCTGTTCCATGATCAGAAAAACACTAAGAAATGTAATTTAGATTTTATGGCCTTTATCTGGAACCTATAGCTTCAAATTTCTAAGAGTTTTATCAATTATTAAAGTAAAATACATAAAACTACCCCCTCTTAATGTTGTTTTTACCATCAAATCTGAGTTATAAGGTCTTTGCCTAGAAATGACACAGGGTGAAGACAGGAAAATATTCTACAACATAAAGCCAGGCTTGGTGGCTCAGCCTGTAATCCCGCGCCTTTGGGAGGCTGAGGTGAGTGAACTGACTGAGCCTGCGGGTTCGAGACCCGCCTAGGCAACTTGGCAAGACCTCATCTCTACAGTAAATAAAAATGAGCCAGGCGTGGTAGCGCGCGCCTGTAGTTCCAGCTACTTGGAAGGCTGAGGCGGAAGGATTGCCAGAGCCCAGCAGGTCGAGGCTGCGGTGGACAGGAGCGGCCACTGCACTCCAGACTGAGTGACAGAGTGAGACTCCAACTCAAAAAAAAAAAGAAAGAAAATATTCTACAACACCAAAAATAAATAAATAAATAAAATAAACCCTAGTGCAATAATAGAATTCAAGCAAGAAGTTGCTTCTGTGAGATTTGATTAAATTTGTGCTGCCAAAGCCACATATGCCAAATTATACCACATTATGCCTATGTTCTGAGATGTCACAAGACATCTAAAGTTCCATTTCTTTTTCTTTTTTTTTTTTTTCCTTTGGTAGAGAAAGGGTCTTGTTATGCTGCTTAGGATGTTCTCGAACTTCTGGCCTCAACAAATGATCCTCCTGCCTCACCCTCCCAATGTGCTGAGATTAGAGGTGTGTGCCTCCATGCCTGGCCCAGTTTCCCTTTCTAATATGGTTTTTCACCAAAGGAATTATTAGTAAGCAGTGTAAAAGACAACAAAATGAAGTATAAACCACAACCAAAAAATTTTACATATTGGAAAGTTACCTTAGAACTACTGTAATTTATCAAACTGATAAACATTCAACTAACAAGTCTCTTACAGGAAATCCCCATCAGGTTAACCTAATCAGCCCTCTGTGAACTAAGTGACACAGATAAATCCCACCATGGCAGCAATCATGTGACTAACCCACCCATCTGCCTGCTGTCCATCATCTGACATCATCAGTACCTGCGCTTGCGACATCATCAGTACCTGTGCTTGCCTGCCCCTTTGTGATGATGTAAAAGTAGACCACCACCCAATCACCCTGATGATCTTCCCCCATCAAGGGGAATGGTTAAAAGAACTCAATCAAAAGCAACCAGGGGCCACTGCCTTGCTAAAGTCTGGTGTGGCCATGTGCTCTTTGAGCCATGGCTGTCACCATGCTTCCTGGCTTTGGTCCCCCTCCCCCGCCTTGGGGAGGTGAATCTTCTCTTTTCCTTCTCTTTCTTGCTCTAATTTATTTCTAAATAAACTTTTCTTTCTTAAAAAAAAAAACAACATTCAACTTACACACTATATAACATTCAGAAGTTGGTTGGGCACAGTGGCTCACACCTGAAATCTCAGCACTTTGGGAGGTTGAGGTGGGAGGATTGTTTGAGCCCAGGAGTTTAAGACCAGTTGAGGCAACACAGTGAGACCTCATTTCTACAAAAACTAAAAGAAAATTAGCTGGGCATGGTGGTGCACACCTGTAGTCCGAGGTACTTGGAAGCCTGAGGTAAATGCTGTGGTTAGTTACAATTGTGCCACTTCACTCCAGCTTGGGTGACAGAGTGAGAGTCTGACTCAAAAAAAAAAAAACAACAAACTCAGAAGCTACTTAATAAAATGAAACATGAGGTGCCCACTTTTTTATGAAAAGTATGTAACTACAATTTTAGAATTTCACAAAAACTCCTAAAACTACAGACAAAATCACCCCCAAAGGCATGTCAAATCTTTACTACGCTGGAAATTTGCTGTATCAAATATAACAGAAAACAGATATCCAACCACTAAGACATAAAAATATTTGTTACATAGATATGTTGGAAACAGTTCAACCTGTATCCTTGATGTCCCAGAGCACAAAGTAGGTAGTGATATTGACATTCTTTCTAAACTATACTTCAAATTCTTTCTATTTCTAAATAAATCACTTAAACAGCATTTACCAAATTCATTTCAATAAACTTTATTTATGACATAGCTTCTGATACAGAAAATATTGATAAGCACTGCAAGGATTCAAAAACATTTGAAAGAGCCGGGCTTGGTGGCTCAGCCTGTAATCCCAGCACTTTGGGAGGCTGAGGTGAGTGGATTCCCTGAACCCGCGGGTTCAAGACCCGCCTGGGCAACTTGGCGAGACCTCATCTCTACAATAAATCAAAAATTAGCCGGGCATGGTAGTGCACGCCTGTAGTTCCAGCTACTTGGAAGGTTGAGGCGGAATGATCGCTGGAGCCCGGCAGGTCGAGGCTGCGGTGGCCGGGAGTGGCCACTGCACTCCAGTCTGGGCGACAGAGTGAGACTCCAACTCAAAACAAAAAAAAACAAAAAAAAACATCTGAAGGTACAAAAACATTGAACTTGCTTGTATTAGAGAAAAAATTGCCAACCTACGATATCTACCAACAGAAGAGCTAAGTAATCTGTGAGCAAGTTAAAAAATAATAAGACTGAGTGATATATATGTGAATAAAGCTCTAAGATATATGAAGTGGAAAGAGGTTGCAAAAATATGCACATAACAACATTGATGGATTGACTGATTGAGTCAGAGTCTCACTCTGTCACCCAGGCATAATCTTGGTCACCGCAGCCTCAACCTGCTGGGCTCAGGCGATCCTTCTGCCTTAATCTTCCAAGTGGTTGGAACTACAGGCGTGTGCCACCATGCTGGCCAATTTATTTATTTATTTATTATAGAAACGAGGTCTTGCCATGTTGCTCAGGCTGGTCTCGAACTCCTGAGCTCAGGCAATCCTCTCACCTCCGCCTCCCAAAGTGCTTGGATCACAGGCATGCGCCTCCGTGCCTGGCCAACACTGATTTTTTTGAAAAGACAATACTGCAGATCTTCTATGGGTAGCATCATCAGGCTTTGTGACCAAACAACCTAAGAGGTGAGATGAACTTGCCTGGGGAAGGTCAATTATGGCAGGGAGGACAATGGATGGGCTTTGACTAGGGGTGAATGTGAATCCTAAATCTCTCCACAAGGCCTCCTGAAGTAAGTTTGTGGATCATTTAACAATTTTATTATTTTACTTTTTTTTTTTTTGAGTTGGAGTCTCACTCTGCCGCCCAGACTGGAGTGCAGTGGCCGCTCCCAGCCACCGCAGCCTCGACCTGTTGGGCTCCGGCGATCCTTCTGCCTCAGTCATCCAAGTAGCCGGAATTACAGGCATGCGCTACCACGCCCAGCTGATTTTTTGATTTATTGTAGAGATGAGGTCTCGCTGCCCAGGTGGGATTACAGGCTTAGCCACCGAGCCCGGCTCATTTAACAATTTTTAATAATAAATTTTATTTTCAATCACTTAGAACTATAATGACCAACTTTTAAAAATTTAGCACCAAGCATTTCCAACTCTTAATGGCTTTTAGGAGAAAAATCAACAACAACCACAGATATATCCTAGACTATCCTGTTTTGGTGAAACAACTATAGCTGAAAACCAAAAACTCCAGGGGTGTTACAAACAGTCCTGTGATTTCTGAAACAACTCAGATGAGTTGCTGGAGAACAAGGCCTGGTAAACAGCCACACTAAGGCACTAAAAAAGCCATCAACACCTCTGTTCAAAATACAAATTCCAAAACTAGCTTAACTCAGAGCACACCGAAAGCGCAGCAGAGCAAAGGCACATCAGTATTAACAGAGAAGAGAGTAGATTGGTGGAAAAAATGGCAGTAAGTCTCTGGACAGTCTTGAAGTTTTCCTACCACACAAAATTTCTGGATTAAGAAAAAAATCAGGGCAACCCTCTCAGGTCCCCTCCAGCTTTGGGAGCTTTTCTATCCTCTCAATAAATCCCGTTTTCTAAAGAAAAAAGAAAAGAAAAAAATTAGCTTGCCAGGCACGGTGGCTCATTCCTGTAATCCCAGCACATTGGGAAGCAGAGACGAGAAGATTGCCTAAGTACAAGAGTTCGAGACCAGCCTAAGCAACTTGGCAAGACATCATCTCTACAATAAATCAAAAAAATTGGCTGGGCATGGTGGTACATGTGTGTGGTTCCAGCTACTTGGAAGGTTGAGGCAGAAGGATCACCTGAGCCCAGCAGGTCAAGGCTGCAGTGGCTGCAAGCCACTGTGCTCCAGCCTGGACAACAGAGTGAGACTGCTACTCAAAAAAAAAAAAAAGAAAGAAAGAAAGAAAAGAGAAAAGAAAAAAATCAGAAACAATGAAATAATATGAAGACAATAAACAAGACTCTACTCTCATCAATAAAAACAAAATAAACCGGGCTCGGTGGCTCAGCCTGTAATCCTGCGCCTTTGGGAGGCTGAGGTGAGTGGATTGCCTGAGCCCGCGGGTTCGAGACCCACCTGGGCAGCGAAACCTCATCTCTACAATAAAGCAAAAAAAAATTGGCCGGGCGTGGTAGCGCGCGCCTGTAGTTCCAGCTACTTGGAAGGCTGAGGCAGAAGGATCGCAGGAACCTAGCAGGTCGAGGCTGCAGTGACCAGGAACGGCCACTGCACTCCAGTCTGGGCGACAGAGTGAGACTCCAACTCAAAACAAACAAACAAACAAACAAATAAATAAATAAATAAAACCAAACAAGCAAGCTTTAATAGTATATGAAACACAAAGGTAAACAGCAGAATAAGCAATCTGAGAAAAATTATTTTACAAAGGAAAATTAACTTTATGCTAATTACACTATAGCATCTGTCACAGAAACTAGAAGTAAAATTCATGACATAATGAGGTTCAGGTAATTTATATTTTCTTTCTTTTGCTTTTTCAAATTTTGTCCAGTGAACATGTGTGACTTTTGTAAGATGCTAATTTAGAATGAACAGAAAGCAAACATCAACCTTTCCTGAATGCTCCGGAGCAAGGCTCAAAAGCTCACAGCAAGCATGGTAGTAGGGAGTAACATTTACCAAATGTTTGTTATGTGCCAGAAACTGTGCTAAGAGGCTCCCATTCACTACAGTCCTTAATCTGGAAACACATGGCATGAGGGAAGGAGTATCACTGTCCCTATTTTACAGGTAAGAAAACTGCTGGTTTAGAAGGTTACAGGTTATTGGCTAAGGTTACACCACTAGTAATTAGTGAGCTAGGATTAAAAGGCTGTCTCTAAACTCAGAGCCCACATTCTGAAGCACACTATCTGTTTCCCACACATGCCTGATAAGAATCACCTTGAGAACCAGTTAGAAAAACATACTTCCCCATACCCTCCACCAGAGATCCTGGCAATCTGTATGTTCCACAGGCATGCCAGTAATTCTTATCAGGTACAGCTTGGGAAATCCTGCCTGCCCCTCTCTATTGCCACCCAAACTCTCTTTAGGATGAAGCCTACTACAGCACATAAATTAACTCTCATTGTAGGATGAGCTGTTTAAATGCCAGATACTGAACTCTCAAACAAACAAAAGCAAAACCTAGTTGAAGCTACTCTTGAGTTTCCAGAAAGAGAAAAATGGCCACTTTATAACAGAAAGCAGGAAGCAAAGCTTTTTGTATTGATGCTGCCATAGCTCCCAAATCTCCACAGTCCACACAATTGCTCTGAGGGTCCAATTTCCCCAACACAAAAGGTGGGGAAAGGAGCAAGGCAGTGTGTTGAGTGTCCACCCTGCTTGGTTGCTCTCATGTTTTAAAATTGGAGAAAAGAAGATATGAAATTTCACATTTCTAGATAAGAGTTTTCCTAGTAGAAACAGGTTATCAGTCAATTGGATTGTTATATGGCCTTCTGACTACAGTTTGCAATTCCTATGGCCCTTATTTTTCATACCTCAGTTTCTTTTTCCATAAATATATACATTTACCACATAAAGTATATATTCACATATCTCATAAGGGAGGAGCAAATGTTGAATTTTTAAAATCGTCTAGATTTAGACTACTACACAGCCATAAAAAAGAACAAAATCAGGTTCTTTGCAGCAACATGGATGCAGCTAGAAACCATTATCCTAAACAAATTAACAGAGAAACACAAAACAATACCACAAGTTCTCCCTAATAAGTGGGAGCTAAACAGTGAATACACATGGGCACAGGGATGGGAACAACAGACATGGGGGTACTCCTACATCAGGGAGGATGGGAAAGAGGTAAGGGTTGAAAAGCTACCCACCAGGTAACCATGTCCACCACGGGGTGATGGGCTCAAGAGAAGCCCAAACCTCACCATCACACAATATACCTATGTAACAAACCTGTGCATGTACCTGGTGAATCTAAAAAAAACAAAAAAAGATGATGATAAATGAAGTGGTATCTGTCAAGTAGGCCTTGAAAAATGAGATTCTAGGAATAATCAAGTGATTGAAATACAAAGTCAGGTATAAACTTGCATTTTAATTACCTAACACAAGCCATCAGTATGCAAGTATCATGCATCAGACCACTAGGGGACAGAACTTGAAACTTCAATTCACCTTTCCTCTGTTCCCACATAGCTGAGAGAGACATCATACTCTGTGGCTTCCTTAAGTAGAGATGCTCAGAGCAGACAGGAGGGGAGGCTCATGGCAGGTGGTAAGAATTGATGATTTAGAACATAAGGACAGTATGTTGGCCCAAGCTGTGTTTGTCCTCATGCCAATTGCTCGCCAGATGAACTATAAACACATTCCATTTATGTGGATGACGTGTGATCGACAATATACAGAATTCGGTACTTGAGCTTTTTCAGGCTGTCACCTCGTGGGGTCTGCCAATGTCATTGCCCCAGGCTGCAGCAGAAAACAGTTAACTTCTTAGTCTGGACAGGCCATAGAGATCTACCATAAAATGGTGGGACACTATGAGCTTTTATAAGCTGAATGTTTTAAAGATCAAGCATTCTAACTGTAGTTGGAAAACATTTTTAAGGTGTTTTTATTTAATCAAATTACTGCAGCACAGAGAAAAGTTATGAGTGCCTTGATATTAATATATGAACTGAATTAACACAAGAGTTGTCCTACAAGGGGATGCATTAGGAGAACCATATACTTTATTTGAGTGACCCTAGCATCTTTCTATTTTTGTATGCAACCTCTAAAGCAAAAGGTAAGAACCAATCAATGTTACGGCTGAGAGAAATAAGCATAATCAAGCAGACTCTACTATGAAATAGGTTTTATGATGCTTCTAAATGTATCACACAAAACCAAACACTTAAAACATACAGTCCCTAAAACATCATATAGAGCATAATATTTTCTTTTTTTTTTTTTTGAGTTGGAGTCTCATTCCGTTGCCCATGCTGGAGTGCAGTAGCACACTTACCACCATCCCAGCGTCGACCTGCCAGGCTCCGAGGATCCTTCTAGCCTCAGCCTTCCAAGTAGCCTGAACTACAGGCGTGCACTACCACACCCAGCTCATTTTTGATTAATTATAGAAATGAGGTCTCACCAAGTTGCCCAGACTGGTCTTGAACCCACGGGCTTAGGCAATCCACTTGCCTCAGCCTCCCAAAGTGCTGAGATTACAAGCTGAGCCACCGAGCCCAGTCATAATCTTATTTTTATAAAAAAGTGCATATATATATATGTCTTATATATAAACCTGGGTATGTATACATACTGGGTATTTATAGAGAGAGAGAGAGGGAGAGGAGGAACACGTTTAAAATCTTAACAGTAAAGGAATCATCATTGATTTTTTTTTTTTTTTTGAGTTTGAATCTCACTCTGTCGCCCAGACTGGAGTGCAGTGGCCGCTCCCAGCCACTGCAGCCTCGACCTGCTGGGCTCCGGCGATCCTTCTGCCTCAGCCTTCCAAGTAGCTGGAACTACAGGCGCACGCTACCACGCCCGGCTCATTTTTGATTTATTGTAGAGATGAGGTCTCGCCAAGTTGTCCATGTGGGTCTCGAACCTGTGAGCTCAGGCAATCCATTCACCTCAGCCTCCCAAGGCGCAGGATTACAGGCTGAGCCACCGAGCCTGAGTGATTTTTTTTTTTAAGTTGGGGGTCTTAATCTGTCACCCAGGCTGGAGTGAAGTGGCATGATCACAGCTCACCACAGTCTCGATCTCCTAGGCTCATATGATCTTCCCACCGAACTAATTTTTTTATTTTTTGTAGAGATGAGATCTAACTATGTTGCCTAGGCTGGTCTCGAACTATTAGCCTCAAGTAAACCTCTTGCCTCAGCCTCCCAAAGTGCTGGGATTACAGTGTCTGGTCAATTTTTTTTTTTCTATCTAATGGCACAATAATACTCATCATAGCTTCAAACCTCTGGGCTCAAGCAGTCCTCCCATCTTAGCCTCCCAAAGTGCTGAGATTACAGGTGTGAGCCACCATGCCCAGTTGTAGACAAATTAAGGTTGATTTTTATCTTTTTTGTTATCTTTATTTTCCAAATTGTGTACAATAACTTGGAGGCAAAGAGAGGATATAGCACCCTGGGTAAATACTTGAAATATAACACTAGGTGAATAAAGGAGGCTACAAAGCAAAAATAAAATATTTTTACTACTTTTAGAAAAATTAGACATTAAAAAAGCCTAGAAGGAAATACTTTAAAGTCACCATTAAAAATTTTTTTTGCATGATATTTCCCTGTCAACTTATTCTCCAGTGAAGAGTTTAATGGCAAAGATAGTCCATGCTTCTGGGGAAGAAGTCGGATGAAAACATCTAGTTTTGCTTCCCCCTTGTTATATGAATCTCAACTTACCCATGCTGAGAACAGATGGCAAAAGAAATTGGCCCAGAATGCAGCTATGGCAGTACAAATATGGTGGTCAGCAGGAAATACATTATTCTTAATTTCAACCTTTTCCTGGAAACAGTGCCTGGAGTGTTATGGAGCAAAAATGGGTGAGCAGGTGTAGGAGGATTTTATCTTTGGCAAGGGCTGAAGGCAAAAGAGAAAAAATGAATTTGATTAAAGGAGACTGCTTAACACTAGAAAAGCAATAAAGTCAGTTTGGAATACCTTTGAATAATTTTACATTCTGAAAATTTTATATTTTTTTTCTGGAAAGGTTATTGGTAATAAGAATACAGTATTTTTTAATTTGGATATCAAAAGTCTTCTCAGAACTCTAAACTCAAAATAAACATGCCATTCTTACAATATGCTTAAAGAAGGCAATAATCATTTCTGAGGAAACAGCATGTGTTATTAGAAAAAATATTATTTTGTGTAATTTTGCTTGCTTTGGCTTCATTGATTTTTAGATCAGCATTGTCACGTTCCCATAAGCTTCTAAATATTCTAATACAAGCTCAAGAATTTGCTTCTGAGAGGTTTAAACTACCTAAATTGTTCTTCTTTATTAAGGATATGGACTAATGCTACCCATGAAAGCCAATGAAGTAAAACAGGCCCTCTCCAATCTATCAGTGTATTTTTAACCTAAGAAGCTTTATGCTTTAGTGTTCTTGGATGAATTCATTTTTCTAGTCTTCAATCAACTATCTTTATAGTGTCCCTCGAGTGAATAAAACTTTATTTCTTCATAACAAAAAACAATGCAATTTTAAAAGCTCACAGCTGCCAGCAAAACACACCCTCAATTTTCATTCTCCCTATACAGCTTGCTGTGATTTATGATGCCAACACTTTTGGCCATATAACACACCACTCTTTGTTCCCCTGGTTATTAGGTCTTTCAAGGAGACAGCTAGGTCAACTCTTTTGGCTAACGTGGCTAACTCAGTAAATTAGAAGCAAATATAAGTGTGCCTCATTCTAAATTAAGGGCCTATTAGCCTCCCTGAGAAAGAGCTCCATTCCATGTCAGAAATCCGCTGGAGTGTGAATTGCAGCATAAATCACCACCTCCTTTCAAAACGTGCAATCAGCTTGGTTACTGGCCACCTTGTTTCATAGTCTACAGTGGTGGGAGCCATCAGTTTGGTCTGGTTAAGGGTTGATTTTCTGTACCTTGCAGTTCTGAACCTCTGTACCTAGCTTTCTGTGCAGGAGCATCAAATAGCCAGCCCCTGCATACCCTCCTGACTTGCTTTATTAATGTTATCAAATAATTCAAATCTCTTGCTTCCAAACAGAAGCTTACTCTAAGAGAGAAGTCCCTAGTACATGACTCAAACAGGGCTCATCATCAGGTCAGAAGTGGTGGCTTGACACGATCACTTGTAACCAAATATGCAGGGTGGGGTGGGTTCAGCCTCTGGGAGGGCACAGATAAGGAAGTATGGCTGTCCTTCCTTCTGCTACCTCAAAATATGGCTCATAACAGCATGGAAATCTTCTCCAGTCAACCAATTTAAATAATCTTTTAATAGTAGAAAACCAGGTGAGTGGTTTAGGAAACAGGATATTTATGCAAATACCCCAAAAAGGCAACTCTGTAGATTTCTAAGATCTGTCTATAAACTTTTCATAGTAGCTGGATAAAAATGAATCCTATGCTTTAACCAATAGAAATTTCTAGGCAAGAGATAAAAGTAAAAGGTGATAACTTAGTGTGTTTAGTTGTTTTCCCCCATTAAGTTTACAGATAAATCACAGAAGATCATATAGACTATTTTTACTTTTTTTTAAAATACTACACTGACATAAAAAAGATTTCATTACCAAAGAAGCAATTACCAAGGATATAACTACATAGTAATGTAGCCTAATGGGTAAAATACTGCTCAGTAGGTTTAAGAGGCAAAAATTCAAATCCTAAGTATCTCAGTCACTAATCTGTTACTCATTTTCCTAATCTTTAAAACAAAGAATGAATATGGCCTAGAATGCCCATTCACTTTCCTATTTGGTGCTTTCATTCAATTTAATAGATATTCAGTAAAACACCATGCTGTAGGTTGTAAGAGGGTTGAAGAGTTCTCATTCACAAATGCACATGCAGTAATGGGGACGCTAAGAATTTTCCCATTAAAACACTTTTGGTTTTTATTTTACAGAATGTCTTTTTTTTTAGATTAGAAAATATAGTTTATTTAGAAAGTAAATTAGAGAGAGAGAGAGAGAGAGAGAGAGACAGAAAAAGGAGATTCCCCTCCCCAAAGTAGGGGAGGGAGCCAAAGCTTAAAAAACATGGCAACACCCATAGTTCAAAGAGCACATGGTCACACCATATAGCTTGGCCTAGCAATGGCCAAATGCCTAACTCTTAAAATACATCAAGAAATATGTCATAGTTTCAAAATGACCTACAGGTAGGAAAATCATCAATAAGCATAAGACATCTGTTAAAGTCTTGGTCACATTAGGACCCTTAAAAGTAAAAACATAGACAAAGGAAAAAGAATAATCCAATATGAGATCACTAGATACTTGCTAGTCTAGCAGTTTAAACCAACTATTTAAACCTATTACCATCACCTTATTAAGTAAAAAGAACACTTAAAAACAGAAAGACTGGAACAGAAACATCCAAAGAAAACTTACTATGTTACGTAAGTGAATTACTGTCACTGAATATCCGATTACTCAGAGAAGGAAAAGCTTGTAAATATGTTTTTTTTTTTTTTTGAGTCAGAGTCTCACTCTGTGCCCAGGCTGGAGTGCAGTGGCATGCTCTCAATCACTACAGCCTCGACTTGCTGGGCTCAGGTGATCCTTCCACCTAAGCCTATCAAGTAGCTAGGACCACAGGCACGTGCCACCACGACTGGGTAATTTATTTATTTATTTATTTATTTATTGTAGGGATGAAGTCTCACCAAGTTGCCCAGGCTAGTCTCAAACTTCTGGGCTCAGGCAATCCTCTTGCCTCGGCCACCCAAAGTGCTGGGATGACAAGCGTGAGCCACCGTGCCCGGCCTGTAAACATGTTTATTTGTATAGGTTTTTGTGACACTGCTAAGGATGTTATTCTTATTTTTAGATAATATAGATATGGATATAGTCCCTGTATGCACAGAAACTATACCCACTGGTAAGGCAATATTCAAGCTGGACTTTTACTTCTTGATCTCTCCCTATTTACTTGCATCCATTGAAATATGTAAGACAGATTAATGATAAGAAATTCTAATAAGAGAATATGGGAGATGGCAAGGACCATCAGAAATTGCTTAGCTACCAAACTATGATTTGGAGTAAGAATACTCATCTCTCTCTCATTTATTTTACTTTATTTTTTATTTTTTGAGTTGGAGTCTCACTCCATCGCCCAGACTGGAGTGCACTGGCCGCTCCCGGTCACCGCAGCCTCGACCTGCTCGGCTTTGGCGATCCTTCTGCTTCAGCCTTCCAAGGAGATGGAACTACAGGTGTGCGCTACCACACCCCGCTAATTTTTGATTGATTGTAGAGATGAGGTCTTGCCAAGTTGCCCAGGCGGGTCTCGAACCCACGGGCTCAGGCAATCCACTCACCTCAGCCTCCCAAAGGTGCGGGATTACAGGCTGAGCCACCGAGCCCGGCTCATCTCTCTCTCATTACCTCAAAGTAGGTTATGAAATTCTCAAAACAAAATTAACTTAGATTCACTTTAATTATAAAAAGAAATATATTCAAAGTTACACTCTTTGGACTGTGTTGTAAAATTTGAACAGGTTATTCATCTAAGAGAGAGAAAAACACACACTGAGAAAATTTGACTTCCAAACACTAAATCAAACACTTAAAAACAAAAATCTTTTGATCGTCCCTTGCTAGGGAAACTTAACCTATCAGCCAACGTCTTTCCTTAATACCCCAGAGCATAATTTTAATAAATAAGAATTTTAAGATAATATTTTAATAAATAAGAATTTTAATCAATAATAGTGAGAAGAAGCTAGTGGCTATACTCTCCCTTTTGCTCATGTTTTGAGGCTTTCTGTCTAAAGTTATTTGTTCCAGACAATCTTTTTCTATGCTTTATTTCCTTAAGAAACTTGAGGTTTATTTATATAAGAGATATGCTTTTACTTACTGTGAGCTAAACGCTCTGTTCAATCTTATAATGACTTGTTCAAAAGCAGAGTTTTTTTCTCTACGGAAAAAAGTTCTATAGTATGAAAAAGTAAATAAAGTTATTTCTAATTGGAGTCACTTCCCATACATATATATATATACACACACACAATGTGATTACATATATATGTAACTAATGTTAACATTCAGTTTGAAGGTATGTTTTTAGATAAATTAGATTGTGAAAATTAATTTCGTTCAAAACATGAGAAAGTGACAATCCTTCTAACCTTATTAGGACAGAAAACTAAAGATTTTTCAGAAAAGGTTTCATGTCAAATTTTCTAACATTTCAAATCCTAGACAAACTAGCTATAAACACCTATGTATAAGTTAGAGAAGTTGGCTTTAAAAATCACGAATGCCGGGCACAGTAGCTCACATCTGTAATCCCAGCACTTTGGGGGGCAGGGGCAAGAAGATTACCTGAGCCCATGGGTTCGAGATCAGCCTGGGCAACATGGCGAGACATTGTCTGTACCATAAATAAAAGCGATTAGCCGGGCATGGTGGCGCACGTCTGTGGTTCCAGTTACTTGGAAGGCTGAGGCAGAAGGATCGCCTGAGTCTAGCAGGTTGAGGCTGTAGTAGCCGCGAGCATGCCACTGCACTCCAGCCTTGACGACAGAGTAAGACTCTGACTCAAAAATAAATAAATAAAAATCATGAAAATAGCATCACAGAATCTTCCTTATGGTTATTAAAAATATTTCTAGGGGATGAAAAAAGAAAATAGAGATGGAGGGGGACACCTCAATCCAAAGTAGAGCTGACATTCATCCAGGCCATCTATACTAAAATACACAAAGCGTCACAGAGATTTGGGCATAAAATAACACTTGGCCATGTAACAAAAATTTTCTCTGCTCCATTTAGGCCCTTGCAAATACAGGAAGCAAAGGAGAATTAAAAAGAAAAAAAAACCATGTATTTAAGTTGTAAACACACAGAGCATAACTCTAATTGATGACTCAATAGCAGAAACTTAGTGTATGGCTTGTGAAGAGACTCCGTCTGTTATGAAGCAAACTTCTGAATTCGTGCAAGATATTTAGCTGCCAAAAGGTTAGACACATCGTTTTCATATTAGCAAACATCCATGACAGGGACTAAGCCCTTGTCTTAGCTCAGACCAAAACAGAACATCAACACTAATGAAACAAGCAGAGGAATTTTATAAGAACTAAGAACCTGACTGACAGTCACCTGACTAGCAGCCACCAGGTTAAAACTATGCATGACCTCCCTCCTAACAAGGTAACTTGGCTGCTTCTCGTGAGCACATAGCTTCATCACAACCAAGGGGCAACTTAAAGAACAGGTGAGGGATTCTTTCTAGGTATATCTTTCTAGGATAATGGATATTTCATCAAACCTATACTATTTCCCTAAATTCTAAACATATTACTGAAAGAAATAGCACTACAATTATTAAGCTACCCACAGACTATTTTGTTTTTGTCATGTCTTATGGAGCATATCATACTATTTAAAAAATGCCCGTTTTTTATTGTCTTCTATATTTTCAAAATGTGGCTCTTCTTGAGTTCCAACAATGACTGCTGAACAGAGATAAACTGAGTTATTTTAAGAAACTAAGACCAGATCTCTTCGTGTGTCAAAGTAAAAATCCAAAATAAATTCTAAACTTTAACTTTGAAAAGTTAGGCTGAAAGAACCTTCATCTCCTGTCCTGGGACCTACCTGCTTGATAATATTACAGAAATATAACTTAAAATATGAAGGATAATTTTAATCTCATTAGTCAGCATTTGACAAAGTGGAATATCTGTTTGACAGGATTAATAATAGTGGTTTTAAGTCAAGCATGGTCGTGTACCTGTAGTTCCAACTATTCAGGAAGCTGAGGCAGGAGGATTATGGGAAGCCCAACTTAAGCAACAAGCAAAACCTGTCTCTAATAATAATAATAACAACAACTGTGGTTTTCTATACATTGGTTTGAAATTCTTCACCCTGGCTCCAAAGAGACAGAGAGAGGGAAAAGCCAGGGTGTGTTATTCAGAATGCTCCTATTAAAATCAGGGAGCAAGCAGGGCTCAGTGGCTCAGCCTGTAATCCTGCGCTTTGGGAGACTGAGGTGAGTCAACTGTGTGAGCCCAAGGGTTCGAGACCCACCTGGGCAACTTGGCAAGACCTCATCTAGCGGGCTCGGTGGCTCAGCCTGTAATCCCGCGCCTTGGGAGGCTGAGGTGAGTGGATTGCCTGAGCTCGCGGGTTCGAGACCCGCCTGGGCAGCGAGACCTCATCTCTACAATAAATAAATAAAAAATCAGCCGGGCGTGGTAGCGCAAGCCTGTAATTCCGGCTACTGGGAAGGCTGAGGCGGAAGGATCACCAGAGCCCAACAGGTCGAGGCTGCAGTGGCCGCGGGAGTGGCCACTACACTCCAGTCTGGGTGACAGAGTAAGACTCCAACTCAAAAAAAAAAGACCTCATCTCTACAATAAACCAAAAAAAATTAGCGGGTGAGGTAGCACGCGCCTGCAGTTACAGCTACTTGGAAGGCTGAGGCGGAAGGATCACCGGAGTCCAGTAGGTCGAGGCTGTGGTGGCCGGGAGAGGCCGCTGCACTCCAGTCTGGGTGACAGAGTGAGACTCCAACTCAAAAATAAAAAAAATAAAATAAATTCATAATTAATTAAACTCAACTTGCTGGCGTAACTTCCTCTCACTCAATCATAACACCTCAAACCTATAAGCACCACAGTAAGCTAACAGCCTTTGAAGGTCCATATTTACTGTGTCAAGATAAGCTCAACTACAGTTTGATTTAATCAAAAAATCAGGACAGGACTACTCTAATTCCAAAGGATATCAAAGGATTACTAAAAATATAAGGGGCCTTGCAAGTAGCACTAAATAGCATCAAAATGGAATAATAAAAGGGAGACCAAAAAAAAAGAGGGAATAATCTTTTGGAGAGTGAGCCTCTTGTGAGCCTCTTGTAGTACACTAAAAATTTGTTCCTCCAGATCAAACAGTCAACCAAAGTTTTTATCTGGAAGTTTTGAGAAGGTTGTACTAGACTTGTGTAAGAAACAAGTTATGGCAAATAGGTGACTGGTTCTCCTACTATGACAACACACCTGTCCACACTGCACTGAGTATTCAGCAGTTTTTGATCAAAACCCAGCATGACCCCCAAGCCCCACCCTTCCTATCCACCCAATCGCAGTCCAGACAACTTCTTTTTGTTTCCTTGGATGAAAAAAGTACTGGAAGAGGTGAAATTTTTAAAATGGCAAAAGCACTAAAAGGCATCATAATGGACGAGTTCAAAAACTGTTTTGAGCAGTGGAAAAAGCATCTCAGTAAGTGTATTGCATCAAATGGAGAGTACTTTGAAGGTGACTGAAGTTTAAACATGTAAGAATAAGTTTTTTATAAATAAATTCTGTTTTTTGGAGGGTCCCCCCTTGTATCACAAATATGTGCTTTCCAAAAGCTGAATGACAGAAGAAAACTGACAAAACCCCCATTACTTCTCACTAGATCTTTTCCTTCTTTTATCCAAGAAAGTAACATACAAATACTACCATGATATATTCAAATGTTTACTTATAGGGCTAGCTATCAAAAAGTTCAAGTTCCTTCAACCTCGTTGAGCTGAGTTTAATGGGCTGAGTAGCCCACTACATATTATGAAGTATCTCCAAAAATAAGTACAAATATTTCTACTGTGTGTAAATCTCTCTTCAAAGGTACGGCTAGGTTCAAAAAGAAAAAAAGCGGAGTTGTTTATATTTGAAAACCAGCATAGTTATTGAGAATCTTCTATGTGCCAGACACTACATCAGATAGTCTATGTCAGTACCTCTCAAATCATTTGTGGTGAAGGACTCAATTTTTGTTTTTGCCAATTCATCATGGAATAATACTTTTGTAAAATACACACACACAAAATAAATCACTACAAAAATAAAATGAAAAACAAGATATACAAAATACAAGTCCCAAGTTTTATTATTATCCTCAACAAATACAAAATTACACTACTATTGTGCTGTTTCTAAATACTCTCTATTTTTGTACTTATTTCATTATTACAGTAACAGTTTGTGGTACATAAACCACAACTTTGAGTGGCAATGCTCTATATACACCCTGTTTAAGTTTCTGAAGTAATTTAAAAAGCCAGGTTCTCATTCATGACCACTATAAGCCAAAGGAACTCAATGTCTTCTTTAAAAATAAAATTTAAAAAGCTGGATTAAAAGACCTCAAGCTCCTTTGCAGTCCTACAAATTCTATGATCCTAAAAGCTGAAGATGTGACTTGACTGGTAAGTAAAACCCTCATTGCCTAATGACATCCATTTTTGGCCCACCAACAGAGTAGTTAAAAGAGAAAAGGTGATTAAAAAAAAAAAAGAGGAAGAAAGTAATCTCAGAGAAGAGAAATAAGAATTTAACTGAGAAAAAGACACTGACAGTGAGAAGATATTTTAAGAGATGAAACATCAATTCAACTCCAACAGCATCTGGGAACATTCAGGATAGGGGATGCAGCTCTCTCACAAATTAGTCTCTGCAAACTGGACATTTAAAAATAAGCTCAAGTCATGAAAAAAGGTTAAAATATCTTTATGAGCATTATTCAGAAAAGCAGAGACGTATGTAATAAATACAAGACATATTAAAAGATTAAACATTAAGTAGCATTCAAAAAAGACTTCAAGATTCACTGTTTCAGAATCCTCATATACAGTATTATTTTATGTTACTCACAAAATGCTAATGTATGGCACGAATGCCATTAGTACAATTCTAGACTTCCAGATGACTTCTATTTGGATGATAATCATATGGACAAGAAGTTGCAATGATTCTTTTCCTCCATATTCTCAAGTACCTAATATAGGTTTAAACACATAAAAGTAAAAAAATAGCTGGGGCAGGGGTACACACCTGTAGTCCCAACTACTTGGGAGCTAACATGGGAAAATGGTTTAAGCTCAAGAGTTTGAGGCTGCAGTGCACTATGATCACACCTGCTAGCCACTGCACTCTAGCTTGGGCAACACGGTGGGATCCAGTCTCATAAAATAAACACAAATAAAATGTTAAAAGTAGCAAAAATATTATTTTTATAATTCACAAATTTTTCTATCATCAAAGAAGTAATATGCCAAAAGACTTTCTGTTGAAAGAATCTATCAACCCAAGAATAAAGTACTTCTGAAGGGCAACCTTGATGTTATAACCCCCAAGAACAACAACAAAAAAAAAAACAGAAGTTAAGCCTACAGAGAAAGAACAATATTAGAATATATACAAGAAAATATATAATTAAGATGATCTTTTGTAAAAGTGCTGTAAATTGGCTCTGAGGAAATAAATTATACATGTGTCTTTAGCAAAAATAACATTATTCCTGTTGAAGACAAGATCAAGACACATTACTATTATTCAACTATATGAATAAAGAAAAGGATCTTATTTTTCCAGTTTTTATTTTATTTTAGTTTATTGAGTTGAAGTCTCACTCTGTCACCCAGACTGGAGTGCTGTGGCATGCTCCCGGTCACCGCAGCCTTGACTTGCTGGGCTCCGGCAATCCTTCCGCCTCAGCCTTCCAAGTAGCTGGAACTACAGGCACAAGCTACCATGCCCAGCTAATTTTTTGATTTATTGTAGAGATGAGGTCTCGCCAAGTTGCCCAGGCGGGTCTTGAACCCGTGGGCTCAGGCAATCCACTCACCACAGCCTCCCAAAGTGCAGGATTATAGGCTGAGCCACTGAGCCCGGCTATTTTTCCAGGTTTTAAAGAACTTGAAGGAGATCTATTCATCCATGGCAACACATGATTTTAGAATACAGCATGCCAAAAAAACCTGAGGGATCCAACACTTGAATTATAGTGAGTATTTTAATATCAGAGCTTTTCTCCCATATGTATTTTCTTCATATAATAATTATTATATAATAATATTATTATTATATAATAATATTATATAATATTTTCTTCATATTATAATTATTATATGAAGAAAATACATATGCCAGCTGCTATTCTGGGTGTGTTATCTCATTTATCTCATTTAGCCTTCTCATTTACACTCAAAACAGGGCATTTTATAACCAAGAAACAAGTTCTACCAGGTGGCAGAGCTGGCAAGATGTGTCGATGCCTAAGCCTATAGGCTTAACAACTAGGCTTGCTCTATGTCCACACATATCCCCTGAAGTCTCCAACATTTTTAAGTTCCAGGTTATTTATTTGTCAACTATTCAGCATACCATCCTCCTTTAAATCCAGGAGGACATGACTAAACCCACATATTACACATGCATTACAAGAACAATAAAGAAAGAACCGTATAACACAGCATTTTATCTACATTCAAAAACCAGCCCCAAGCCGGGCTCAGTGGCTCAGCCTGTAATCCCGCACCTTTGGCGGGTGAGTGGATTGCCTGAGCCCACGGGTTCGAGACCCACCTGGGCAGCGAGACCTCATCTCTACAATAAATCAAAAAATCAGCCGGGTGTGGTAGCGCATGCCTGTAATTCCGGCTACTTGGAAGGCTGAGGCAGAAGGATCGCCAGAGCCCAGCAGGTCAAGGCTGCAGTGGCCGGGAGCGGCCTCTGCACTCCAGTCTGGGCGACAGAGTGAGACTCCAACTCAACAACAACAACAAAAAAATAGCTTCCTGGTTAATGATACCATGTTTGGCAAATGGACAAAAATCAGAGAACTCAAGAAAAGCATTGCCAGCTTGCAATCAGTAGGTAATAGAAAAATCTGTAGGAGGACAACGTACTACAGAAAATATTCAGGGCTTTTCAAAAATGTGGTCATTGTTTTTTTTTGGGGGGGGGGTTGAGTAGGAGACTCACTCCTTTGCCCTGGCTGGAGTACTGTGGCACACTCAGGGCCACCCCAGTGTCGACCTGTTGGGCTCCAGTGATCCTTCTGCCTCAGTGGTACAAGTAGCCAGAACTACAGGTACACGCTATCCTGCCTGGCTAATTTTTGATTTATTATAGAGGCGAGGGCTCATTAAGTTGCCTGGGCTGGTCTCGAACTTGCCAGGAAATTATCAATAGAGATTTTAAATATCATGGGCGGGTAGATAATTACTTGTAAGATTGTATTTCTTCTGATTGGTGACTAATTGGAGAAATTTGAGAAGTTACAGTTTGTATTTTTAGGAAGAGTGTCAATGCAAAAAATACATTTACTTAATTTCTTTTTTTTTTTTTTTGAGTTGGAGCCTCACTCTGTCACCCAGACTGGAGTGCCGTGGCCGCTCCCGGCCACCACAGCCTCAACCTGCTGGGCTCCGGTGATCTTTCCGCTGCAGCCTTCCAAGTAGCTGGAACTACTTGGTGCGCGCTACCATGCCCAGCTAATTTTTTGATTTATTGTAGAGATGAGGTCTCGCCAAGTTGCCCAGGCGGGTCTCGAACCCACAGACTCAGGCAATCCTCTCACCTCAGCCTCCCAAAGTGCTGGGATTACAGGTTGAGCCACCGAGCCCGGCTTAATTTCTTAATTTCTATATGTGGTATATTATGGTTAATAAATTAACAATCACATAAATATTAGAGCACCCTTGCCTTTACTTCCCTTTGTTAAGGAGGCTTTGGTGACTTGAGCCCGAGAGGCCTTTTGTTTTGCAAACGTTGAAGCTCATGCTCCCTGGCAGATGATAATTGATGCAGATTGTAAACACCAGGTGTGAAATTAGGGAAAACTAGTCAGGCCAACTTGTGGCTAAGAAACCTTGAAAATATTGTTTTACCCCAGCTAGTTGCAAATTGCTGTGTGAAGGTCACAGGTGTGACTTGCTAATCTATGTGACAATTATAGTGCTTAGAACTTGGTAGTGATTTATAATGTAATACTTATAGGAATAAGTAAGTATTGTGTGGACATTAAGAAATGGTAATCATTAGAAAATGTTAGGAGTTTATAAGATTTATAGTTAATGTTTAGGATGATAATGTTTTAAGATCAAAACAGGATGAACAAAGATACGTTGCCTGTCCAGTCCATTAAATTGTAACTGATTAGTTGGGCTCAGTGGCTCAGCCTGTAATCCTGTGCCTTTGGGAGGCTGAGGTGAGTGGATTGCCTGAGCCCGTGGGTTCGAGACCCGCCTGGGCAGCAAGACCTCATCTCTAAAATAAATTAAAAAATCAGCCAGGTATGGTAGCGCATGCCTATAATTCCGGCTACTTGGAAGGCTGAGGCGGAAGTATCACTGGAGCCCAGCAGGTCGAAGCTTCGGTGGCCGGGAGCGGCCACTGCGCTCCAGTCTGGGTGACAGAGTAGGACTCCAACTCAAAAAAAAAAACAAAACTGTAACTGATTGCCTTGAAAACAAAAAAACAACCGGGCTTGGTGGCTCAGCCTGTAATCCCAGCACTTTGGGAGGCTGAGGTGAGTGGTTCAAGACCCACCTGGGCAACTTGGTGAGACCTCATCTCTACAATAAATCAAAAAAATTAGCTGGGTGTGGTAGCACGCGCCTGTAGCTCCAGCTACTTGGAAGGCTGAGGCGGAAGGATCACCAGAGCCCAGCAGGTCGAGGCTGCGGTGGCTGGGGGCAGCCACTGCACTCCAGTCTGAGCGACAGAGTGAGACTCCAACCCCAAAAAAAAAAAAGAAAGAAAAAGAAAACAAAAAACATGAAGGGTATAAAAGGAGTAGGCAAAGACAATAAAGTGGCATTTGTTCTACTTGCAGCAGAGTTAGTGTCCAAGTTTTTTCTCCTGTGCCAACGCTGTCCCTCCTTCAGGAAACCCTGACCAGCTGGAGCTGGACTCCAGCAAAAAAGTAGCAAGAAATAGAATCTATCTCAGGTGCTCTTGACCTTCTGTGAAGCCTATGTACTCTTCTCAGATGATGTTTTTAAATGTGTAAAATAAAATACATGGGATTATAAAAAACTGACCGGGCTAGGTGGCTCAGCCTGTAATCCCAGTACTTTGGGAGGCCAACAGGAGTGGATTGCCAGAGCCCACGGGTTCGAGACCAGTTCGGCAACTTGGCAAGACCTCCTTTCTAAAATAAATCAAAACTTAGCTGGGCGTGGTAGCATGCACCTGTAGTTCCAGCTACTTGGAAGGCTGAGGCGGAAGGATCGCTGGCATCCAGCAGGTTGACGCAGGGGTAGCCATGAGTGTGCCACTGCACTCCAGCCTGGGTGACAGAGTAAGACTCCAACTCAAAAAAAAAAACAAAACTGCAGTATACTCAGATATAGTTACCAAGATATTAAAGAAACAAATTTGTGATATCATAATACAGGAACTTCATTTGTTAGTACACTGAATAACAAGATCTAATAATTGCCACAGTTTCTAAGTGATGGTGAGCATAAACAATATTTCAAGATATGCTCAACAATTATGATATAAAAATATTTATCATTTCTAGCCAGGCATGGTGGCATACAGTTCTCATTCTAGCTACTCTGGAGACTGAGGTGGGAGGACTGCTCCCAAGAGTTCAAGGCTGCAATAAGCTGTGTTTGCTCCACTACACTCCAGCTTGAGTGACTAAGCAAGATCCTATCTCTACAAATAAAATAAAAATATATAATTTATGATGATTACAAAGTTACAGGTTCTGCCAATACTAATGGAGTTTGTTGACCACATTCAGATTTGAAGAAAATACTCAATTTCAGTTCAAGGTATGTAAAAATAAAGATATTTTTTTCCCGGGCAACCCTCTCGGGTCCCCTCCCACTGTAGGAGCTTTTCTGTCCTCTCAATAAATCCTGCTGTCAAAAAAAAGATATTTTTTCCCATCCAAGTTCATAGATTCTGTAAATTCTATTCATGGATCCCACAGATGCCTGAATTCTAATCAGGTTCAAAGCTCCTGAGGAAAAGGACACTTTTCTTTACTATAAGAGCAACCCAAAAAATGTGTCCTCCAAAGTTTCCTAAAAATATTTGTGTCTTTCGACCCACTTTGTTTCTTTCCAGATTAAATACAGCAGTAATTGTTTTACAGCTACTCCATAACTGGATGATAAGGAAGGAATTAGGATCAAGAAATAAAGGCTGGGCACGGGGGCTCATGCCTTAATCCCACACTTTGGGAGGCTGAGGTGAGTGAATTACCTGAGCCCGCAGGTTCGAGACCTGCTTGGGCAACTTGGCGAGACCTCATCTCTACAATAAATCAAAATAATTAGCTGGGCATGGTAGTGCGTGCCTGTAGTTCCAGCTACTTGGAAGGCTGAGGCGGAAGGATCACCGGAGCCCAGCAGGTCGAGGCTGCGGTGGCCGGGAGCATACCACTGCACTCCAGTGTGAGTGACAGAGTGAGACTCCAACTCAAAAAAAAATTAATTAATTATTTAAAAATAAAAAATTATTCTATTATGTACTACTGTTTTAATGCAAACATGTTGACACAGACTCTCCTTTAACATTCTTAATTATTTCATTTAAACAATAAAAAAAGCAAACACATCATAATGATAGGTGGTCCAGATTTTCTACTCTGTCCTGTAACGATAGGTATATGTATTACATCAGATGTCATACACTTGAAATCAGCAAACTATAGAGCACAAAGCAAATACAGTAAATACAGAAATGATTCATTACAAATACAAGCTGAATGTTAATATTTTGTTGGTATAAAACCACTACTTGAATGTCGAATCTGTAGTTATTAGCATCACCAAACCTACAATTTGCATTAAATAATCTGCAAATTATGCATCTCCTTATTGTTAATCTAAAATTACTACACACTGTGCTCTGACCTAGTAATTCAGCCAACTGCAGGTTTCAGTAAAAGCACTAAGGATTCAAATGTGTCCACTTCAAAGTGTCCCATCATGGAGCATTAATTATTCTACAAATGTATTTAACATCACTTTCTAAATGCAAAGCTACACACAAATATGCAACATTATTGGGAACAGATTCATACAACACTATTAAAAGCCCTTTAAATTATATACTGTTAATAGTAATAAGTCACATAAATACTTTAATAATCACTACAAATTTATAATTTACCAAACTTTATCTGACAGATAACACTCTAAACCCTAAAAATCATTTAGTTTCCTATAAACTGGTACCATCTTTTTAAAAGCACATTATCTTTAAAAAGCAGAGTTGAAGAAACAGCAGTAATATACAAGACAATTATAGCATATCCATAAATTACCAAGCAGCCATTAAAAATTATGACTTTAAATCTCTTCCAACATTGGAGTCTAGTCACTCAAAAACAACAACACGCATCCAACAAAATGCTCTCAATAAGTGATTAAAGGATCTAAAATTATACATAGCATATATCCCAATTTTATGCATATAAAAATATGAGCTGCCGGGCTTGGTGGCTCAGCCTGTAATCCCGTGCCTTTGGGAGGCTGAGGTGAGTGGATTGCCTGAGCCCGCGGGCTCGAGACCCGCCTGGGCAACTTGGTGAGACTTCGTCTCCACAATAACAATAAAAAATCAGCTGGCTGTGGTAGTGCGTGCCTGTAATTCCAGCTACTCAGAAGGCTGAGGCGGAAGGATCACCGGAGCCCAGCAGGTTGAGGCTGCGGTGACCAGGAGCAGCCACTGCACTCCAGTCTGGGCGACAGAGTGAGACTCCAACTCAAAAAAAAAAAAATATGAGCTGAAGAAGAAAATAATAACAATTTTTCTAGATGGTGCAATCAGTGTAATCCCAGGGTATTTACATCTCTCTTACAATTTTAGATGCTTTCTCTATTTTCAACAACATCCACGTATTATGTCTTTATCATCAAAAAGGTTTTGCATAGCATAAAAATACAATGGACTTAATATCAGTATTTTTCATATAGGTCAAAAAAAATGTGGACTCCTTCATGATATTTGCATGTAAGAGAGAAAATGTTAAGGGGATCTAAGTCCAAATAGTCGGAATGACAACTGCTGCGCATTCAGGCACACACAGGAGCCAAGGCTTCTCTTCCCAGTGTGTGGAGCTCCCTACTCTGCTGGCCTCTGGCAGCATCCCTGCACCATCACAGAACAAGCAGTCGTCGTTTCTCTCCTGTCTATATATGGACATGGTCTGTATTAACTGGATTACTGAGCAAACGAAGTCTATGCCAGGACAAGGAGGCGAGCAAACCACAAGAGAGGTGCTCTGAAAGGAAGTGGTAAGAGCTAGATGGCACTAACAGAAAACTCTGGCTTCGTTGGCTGCCCAGGGCTCAGCATGCACTTCTAGGTACGCAGTTACATCTATTGGATGCATCTTTTGGAGCAAAAGTCATTGACCTAAGTGAAAGATAAACGTAAGCAAACCTATGAGTTCTAAAATGGCATCTGTGAGAGTGTGAGGAAAACAGGTCCTATCAACACTGATTCTGGGAATATATACTGTCATTTGGGAAGACAACTTGGCAGTACCTATTAAAATTTTAAATTGTTACCTATACCCACCAATTCCATACCTCAGAATTTACCCCAGAGAAATAATCCCACATGTTCACAAGCAAGCATGCAAGGATATATACTGAAGGACTGTTTTTAATAGTGAAAAACTGAAAACAACCAAAATACCCATCATGCTCAGCTAAATAATGGCACCCAGCAAGATGTCCAAGTCCTTATCCCTGGAACCTGTAAATGTGACCTTAGATGGCAAAAGGGACTTTGCAGATGTGATTAAATTAAAGATTTTGAGATGGGGGATTATCCTGGATTATCTGGATGGGCCCTAAATGTATTCATAAGGATGCTTATAAAAGGGATACAGGAGGAGTCAGTCAGAGGAGAAGGTGATATGATGATATAACTGTAGTGATGTACTTTGAAGGTAGAGGAAAAAGCAACAAGCCCAGGAATACAAGTGACCCCTAGAAACTGTGGAAAAGGCAAGGGAATGGATCCCCCCCAGAGCCTACAGAAGGAACCAGAGCTGCCAACACTGAGACTCATCTCAGACTTCGGTCTTCCAGAAATCTAAGAGAATAAACTTGAATTGTTTTAAGTCACTAAATTAGTGGTAATTTGTTAGCATAGCAACAGGAAACTAAGATAGCCATCAATAAGGGAACGGCTAAATAAAACTATGGCATTTCTGGAGTCTTGTGCGACATTTAAAAATAATGTGGTGGATATATATATATATTGAGACACAGAATGATCAAAACATATCATTAAATTTAAAAAAAAAGCAAGTTACAGAAAGATAAGTCTAGCATGACATCTTTTATGTAAAAAAGAAAAAAATAAAATGTGTTATGTACATATACATACACACACATTTTTAAATGGTCTTAAAGAATATACAAAAAACTTATCACTAATTTAACTGGGGTAGGGAGGAAATGGAGACCCATATTACAGATGGTGGTCAAAAGGGACTTCGGTTTCACCTGTTATTTTCATTTTGTATAAGAATAGACTACTCATGGTTTTTAAAACTTAATAGATAAATAAGCTGTGCTTAAAATGCAGGATCAAAATAATAGTTACACAAATTCTGCAGTCTTCTTTCCTTTGGAAATAACTCTGCATTTGTCCCATAGATGATCACCTGCTGTTATTTACATTTGCCTACAGCTATTGACTAAACATCTTGCAAAGCAGACTCCACTCCTTGTGTTCACCCCACAACCACTGTTGCAAAACAAGATGTAAAGAGGGAAAGGACAAAGCATGGGGCACTTTCAGGAACTTTTGAAACAAAAGTATCACCACAGGTACCTTAAGACCTAGGAAAGAACAGGTGCATGACAACTCACTCAGTAGCCCTAGCCAACAGGTGGTATTTTGTGGCAGTCAATATGGAAGCCAAGACAGATAATAATCAAAGCTGATTTATTTAGCAAGACCTTGGGCATACAACTGGTGGAAAACTGAGATGAAGACTATTACCTCATCTTTCTAGCCATACTGCAAACAAATTGGGAAGGAAGAAAATTCCACAAAAATCACCCCTCCAAAAAAATCTATATTCACTACTACAGAAAAAAAAAGGGGGGGATCGTTTTGTTTTAGCATACAATGGGGCAGCTGATTGGACAGGCATAAAATAATTTCCCAGCACCTTATAAAGAGAGTTGATATACATCCAGATTTTTTTTTTTTTTTTTTTGAGTTGGAGTCTCACTCTGTCGCCCAGAACTGGAGTGCAGTGGCCGCTCCTGGCCACCGCAGCCTCGACCTGCTGGGCTCCGGCGATCCTTCCGCCTCAGCCTTCCAAGTAGCTGGAACTACAGGTGCACGCCACCACACCCGGCTAATTTTTTGATTTATTGTAGAGATAAGGTCTCGCCTGCCCAGGCGGGTCTCAAACCCGCGGGCGCAGGCAATCCACTCACCTCAGCCTCCCAAAGGCGCAGGATTACAGGCTGAGCCACCGAGCCTGGCTTACATCCAGCTTTTAAACTCTTGGGGTTTTTTTGAGTTGGAGTTTCTCTCCATTGCCCAGGCTGGAGTATAGTGGCATGCTCACAGTCACTCCTGCATCAACCAGCTGGGCTCCAGAGATCCTTCCGTCCCAAGCCTTCCAAGTTGCTGGAACTACAGACGTGCACTACCAGGACCGGCTAATTTTTTATTTGTTGTAGAGATGAGGTCTTGCCAAGTTGCCCGGGCTGGTCTTGAACCTGTAGGCTCAGGCAATCCACTCATCTCCCAAAGTGCTGGGATTACAGGCTGAGCCACCAAGCCTGGCCTTAAAATCTTACGTTAACTCTATTACTAACCCTCCCCGCTTTATAGATGATAACAGTCTAACATAACAGTTTAAGAGTATGGACGTAGCCAGGTGCAGTGGTTCAAGCCTGTAATCCCAGCACTTTGGGAGGCAGAGGTCTCCTGGCAACTTGTTAAGACCTCGTCTCCACAATACAAAAATTAAAAAAAAAAAATTAGCCGGGAGTAGTAGTGCATACCTGTAATTCCGGCTACTTGGAAGGCTGAGGCAGAAGGATCGCCTGAGTCCAACAGGTCGAGGCTGCAGTGGCCATGAGCATGCCACTGCACTCCAGTCTGGGCGACAGAGTGAGACTCCAACTCAAAAAGAAAAAAAAAAAAGAAAGAAAGAAATTACTAAAGGTATGGAATTTGCCCAAGGTCACACAGGGGCAGAGCTAGAATTTCAATCCCAGTCTGACTCTTAAAACCTGAATTTAACTTCCAGGCAGTACTGACTCCCACAGTCCTCAGATACTTCATTCTCACTTTACACCTCTAGCCAGACAAGCCTGAGAGCTCAAGCCTTTTGCCCAAGCTCACAGAACACTGCACCAAGATTCAGTGACTCCTATTACAGTGCTCATTAATTGTATGGTAATCAATGTTACTGGGGAACAAGGGTAGTTTATTCATTAACTCTTCCAAATCTAGCATTTAGAATCCTATAATAGCAGGAGGACATAAACACTTTTCATAAGATTTTGCCCAAAGGAAAAACAGGTTGGTGGCATCCTCCTAGGAGAATAATCAACATAAATCTAAACATCAGCAGGGCAGGGGTAGCTCATGCCTATAATTCCAACACTTTGGGAGGTGGAGATGAGAGGATTACCTGAGCTCAGGAGTTGGAGACCAGCCTGGGCAACACAACAAGATCTCATCTCTACAATAAATCAAAAAATTAGCAGGGTGTGGTGGCCTGGGCCTATAGTTCCAGCTACTTGAAAGGCTGAGGCAGAAGGATCGCCTGAGCCCAGCAGGTTGAGGCTGTGGTGGCCGTGAGCGTGCCACTGCACTCTAACCTGGGTGACAGAGTGAGATTCCAACAACAACAACAAAAAAATCGGCCGGGCTTGGTGGCTCAACCTGTAATCCCAGCGCTTTGGGAGGCCAAGGAGAGTGGATTGCCTGAGCCCGCAGGTTCAAGACCCGCCTGGGCAACTTGGTGAGACCTCATCTCTACAATAAATCAAAAAAATCAGCCGGGCATGGTAGCGCCTGCCTGTAATTCCGGCTACTCGGAAGGCTGAGGCAGAAGGATCCCCGGAGCCCAGCGGGTGGAGGCTGCGATGGCCAGGAGCATGCCACTGCTCTCCAGTCTGGGCGATGGAGTGAGACTCCAACTCAAAAAAAAAAAAAATCTAAATATCACCTCAAAAATTTCACTGGAGTATTCAAAGCCTGGACGATTTCAGTTGATCAGTAGCAAACCCAATTGCTCCTTTCCTCACATGACAAAACAAACAAATAACAAGCAAAAATCCTGCTGAGCCTTTTAGGTTCTGTTTGTTCACTGAAGTATATAACTGGCATGCAATAAACTACACATATTTAAAGTGTATGATTTGAAAGTTCTGACATACATATACAAATGGGAAATCATCTCCACAATCATAATGGGACAACACCAACACCCCAGAAGCTTCCTCCTTTGTACTCTGTCCCTCTCATCCTTTCCTGCCCACTTCTGTCCCCAGGCAACCACTACAGATTAGTTTGCCTTTTCTAGAATTTCATATAAATGGACTCTTACAGTATGTACTCCTTTTGTCTGGCTTCTTCCACTCAGTATAAATCCATGTTGCGAGTATCAACAGTTCAATTGCTTTCATCGCTGAATAGTATTCCACTAAATGGATGTGCCACATTTGTATATCCATGTACCTGTTGATGAACAGTTGGATTGTTTCCAGTTTTTGACAGTCACAAATAAAGCTGACTTGTTCATTCATGTTCAAGTCTTTGTATGGTCTGTGTGTTTGTTTTGTGGGGGAGGGATACTTATAAGTAAACATAAGAAACAAGAGAAATACTAGCCAAAATACTTGATCTTAAAATTAATCTACACTGTGGGGTAAGAAATATCTTGGCCATCTGGGGTGAGTCAATTAGCTTCTCTGTCAACACCCATAACTGGAATTTGTCAGGAAACTGAGATAGGAAGCAGAAAGCTTTTGGAACTTCCACAAGTAAGCTACTGCTTTTTCTTTTGTCCCTTTAAATATCCCTTGTTTAAAAAAGACTAGTGTTCTATGAACTGCAATACAAAATTCAATCATATTTGAGTTGTCATTTTTGAGCTACTGCTTTTCTTATATTTATCTCAATATTTAAAAAATAATCTCCTATATGCTTTTGCCTTCTGCCAGCAATATAAAATTAATTTAAATACAGATAGCTGGCCGGGCTCGGTGGCTCAGTCTGTAATCCCACGCTTCGGGAGGTCGAGGTGAATGGATTGCCTGAGCCCACGGGTTCCAGACCCACCTGGGCATCTTGGCGAGACCTCATCTCTACAATAAATCAAAAAATTAGCCGGGCGTGGCAGCACGCACCTGTATTTCCGACTACTTGGAAGGCTGAGAAGGAAGAATCTCCGGAGCCCAGCAGGTTGAGGCTGCTGGGAGCGGCCACTGCACTCCAGTCTGAGTGACAGCGTGAGACTCTAACTCAAATAAATAAATAAATAAATACAGGTAGCTGGCCAGGTTCAGTGGCTCAGCCTGTAATCCCAGTGCTTTGGGAGGCCAAGGCAAGCGGATTGCCTGAGCCCACGGGTTTGAGACCTGCCCGGGCAACTTGGCGAGACCTCGTCTCTACAATATATCAAGAAAAAATTAGGCGGGTGTGGCAGTGATTGCCTGTAGTTCCAGCTACTAGGGATGCTGAGACAGAAGGATGGCCAGAGCCCAGCAGGTCAAGGCTGTGGAGGCCGGGAGCATACCCTGCACTCCAGTCTGGGCGACAGAGCGAGACTCCAACTCAAAAAAAAAAAAGAAAAATAAATACAGATAGCTATTTTAAAGGACAAGAAAAAGACTCACTGTACATTCTTAATTCGCTCAAAGTTCCAAAGTCCTTACCTACAGGCCCTACTTGATCTGCGTTCCCTGCTTCCTAACCCTCCTCTTCCCCTTTGCTTACTGGAGTTGGAGACCCAAACATGTTAAGGATGCTGCCCTCTCAGGGGCTTGGCCCTTGCTGTCCTCTCTGAGATGCTCTTTCCTCAGGAGCCATATGGTACACTACCTCACTTCCTTCAGGTCTCTGCTCAAAAGCCATCCTGGGCTATTCTTTCTTGCCGTCCTCCACAAACAAAACAGCCCACTTCCCAACTACTTTCCATTTCTTTACTCACTATACTCTTCTCCTTAGTACGTATCACTTGCATATATGTGTATGTATTCCTGTCTGTCATATTGCATATTTGATTATTTGTTATTGCTTATATCCTACCACTAAAATATAAGTTTTGAGGATAAAGATTTTATTTTATCCACAGCTATAGCCCCTGTATCCAGGATGGCTGGTCCAGATCACTCCTAAACTCCAATACTTATTGAATGAATTTGTTGATTAAACACTATTTATTGATTTTTTTTTTTTTTTTTTTTGAGTTGGAGTCTCACTCTGTCACCCAGACTGGAGTGCAGTGGCCGCTCCCGGCCACCGCAACCTCAATCTGCTGGGCTCCGGCGATCCTTCCGCCTCAGCCTTCCAAGTAGCTGGAACTACAGGCATGCACTACCACGCCTGGCTCATTTTTTATTGATTGTAGAGATAAGCTCTCACCAAGTTGACCAGGCGGGTCTCGAACCTGGGGGCTCAGGCAATCCACTCACCTCAGCCTCCCAAAGGTGCGGGATTACAGGCTGAGCCACCGAGACCAGCTATTTATTGATTTTTTTTAAAAAACACTTGCTTAGAATTTACTGGGAAGAAAAATCTGAATTCAAATATTCTGCTACTGACTAAATTAAAATACGAAAACAATGTTGAAGCCGGGCTCGGTGGCTCAGCCTGTAATCCCACGCCTTTGGGAGGCTGAGGTGA
>NW_007108370.1:119177-121444 GCF_000164805.1 Carlito syrichta
GGCGACCGAGTGAGACTCCAACTCAAAAAAAAAAAAAAAAAAAAGAAAACAATGTTGATTTACTTCTTAGGATGGATTCTTTTTTCAGATTGACATTTAGCTTTGAGAAGTGCTTATAGAGTGAAAAGAACACTGAAATCCAAAGGCATGAGAGCCAGAGTCTAGTGGCTTGCCCTGCCATATCTAGCTATGTTATAGTGACCAAGTCATACCTCTCCTAATCTCAGATAACATCTTTCTAAAATAAGGGAAACAATGATCTCTAAGGGGCTTTTTGCTCTACAATGCTGAGACTCTCTTGCAGTCCTCTGCATTAAAGTTGTCATTCATCATTCAGTCAATTCAGCTTGAGTTTCAGCCTTCATAATCCAAAATTATTAACTGAAGGAGTCTATATATTAGAAAACCCTGCTTTAAAAAAAGGCCATTATTCACCCAGATGTCCACTGGAAGGAGAGGCTTGGAAGAGTATACTTCATAGACGTAGTAGCATTTCAAAAGTTAGCTTTTAAAAAATTGATATACCTCTAATCTTCCTCAAATATGAAAAAGAAACAGTTACTAGAAAGAAAACAGATCCGTTTATTACTCCATCTGTAGCCAGTTTTAAAATTTAAGGTAATTACAAATAAAATTATTATATATGCATAAAGGCAGTAAAGTGCTATCATTAGGAGCAAATGTAAGATGAATAGAACTGGGTTAATGTCCAAGCTCTTTAACTATGTGATCTTGAGCAAGTCACATACCTACTCTGCACTTTACTTGCTGCATCTGTACAATACATACAATATTTCCAACTGTTAAAACTGATAACAAAATGTATTAATAGCTCTCAGGGTCTTCGGAAAATTTAATGATGTAATGCCTGTCACATAGGATACATTTAATCAATGTCATTATTATATAATTAAATGTGATTACACCTACATAAATTTACACAAAAATATCCTTAGCTATTTCTCCTGATACTATGTAGATTGTATAACATGTGGAAAGAAATAAAAAAAGTTCCTCACTACTGCCCGTCATAAATGTTTATCACACATACACATACTAGTTTCTGAGAAGTCATGCCATAAATTAAAAAAAATTTTTTTAATCAGCAGGGCAGAAAAGTTTTCTTCCAAAACCATTCTTTTATGAAAACAGCTGACAAATTCACTCAATACACATATACAGTAAACATTTTAAGAAAGTCAATTTAATATCATAGGTATTAACTGATTCTAAAATAAATTACATACATAACATATAGATATAACACATATATATAAATTGTGGTTCTGTGAAGTTGGATTAGTCTCTAGGGAACAAAGTGCACCCACTTCCCCACCTTACACTTACAACAGAGCCAATTAAATCAAAAGCTTCCATCATTACAGCATAACACCTCTTGAGTTTTCAGGCAGATAAGACACTCAGACACACCTTGCTTTTTACAGCATAGGCCCAAACAAGACATAATAAAACTCTAATTCCATTTTAGGAATTCCCTACCAATTTATATCTTCCCCTTTTTGGTGGCCAGACTGTAAAGTAAGTCAATTAAGAGTTTACAACGGAAATGCCAAAGTAACCTCAAATCCAGACACAAAAATACAGTGGAACATATTCGCATCTCAAGCACGTCCAAATGTCTCGGCCAACGAGATCCGATCGCGGTCGTCCCAGAAACACACAGTAATGGGGTTTAATTCGTTTCTATAAATGTTCGTTGTGCTGAAATCCAAACGGCATGCAAAACACAAAAGATTCCTCGCATTCCGTTTCCAGCCAGAAAACAGACCATCCTCTCTACGCCCTACCCCAAAGCCTTCCTGGCGACAGGAAGAATCCGGTGGCACCCATGCTGCCTACACGCCAGATGTCACCCCCCCAAAGTGGAGTGGGGCAGAGTCGGCATCACCCCCACCTTCGGGCAAGCACGAGCCCGAGTGAAGTAGGTGCAAAGTTCCCACCAGTCAAGCACACACATTTGGCTTCCTCCGGCCCCGAAGCCACGCAGCACAACTCATGAGCTCAGCTGCTGCACCTGCCACGGCTCCCAAGCCTAGGCTTCCCGGTGACCCCCCAGCACACTTTTGTGCTTTAGGCCCTGCGGCCTAAAGCGTCCGCGACCCTCCGCAGAGAGCGCACCCCTCTCGCTGTCCACACCACCCGCATCCCTGACAAAGGCCCCGTGTAGATGCGAGGCACGACACGGGGAAGTTGCTGGATTGTCCATCGCGGGCTCGCAGCTGCCACTACCCCCTCGGGGGGGGGGG
>NW_007108370.1:122309-124211 GCF_000164805.1 Carlito syrichta
ACAATACAGGCCCCGCCCCCATCCGGCCCCGCCCACCGTTCCGCGGACCCCGGCACCCCGGCGGGCGCCACTTGCCCTAGCCCTTCGCCCCATCTTGCCCTCGGGCGGAGCTCGCCGGCCCCTTCCTCCCTAGGCCATTCGAGGTAGTCCTGTGTTTGCAGCGCAGCAAGAGAAAAGGACGCCACCGCCTCTCCCGTCCCTACCCAGCTGTGCACCCCTCGCTGGGACCAAAGCCCCCACCCTGGACAGAGCCCGTTTAAATGAGATGCGTGTAAGGCTGGCCGCAGTGGCTCACACCTGTAATCACAGCATTTTGAGAGACGAGGCAGGTTAATCGATTGAGGCCAGGAGTTCGAGACCAGCCTGGTAAAGTAGTGAGATTCCCCCACCCCGCGGCTCTACAAATTCTGCTATAATTAATTAATTATTACAAATTAAATTAGTCGGGTGTGGTGGCGTGCGTTTGTAACCTAGCTGCTCGGGAGGCTGAGAGGAGAGGATCACCTTGAACCCAAGAGCTTGAGGCTGCTGTGAGTTGTCATTGTGCCACTGCACTCCAGCCTGGGCGACAGAGTGAGACCCCATCTTTGAAAAAAATAAAACAAATGAGATACACGCAAAAGGCTGGTGCAGAATAGGCGCTGCACACTTGTTCATAAGCACTTGGTAGAACCACATACCCGGGTGTAATGTTTACTGAAAAGTCTAGTATCCAGTAGATACTCAAAACCTGGTGAAAATAAAAAGCCTATCAATGCTTGGTGCCCAATGCCTGGCGCTTAATACATGCTCCATGAGTGGCAGCTATAATTGTTATATTCCATTGCTATTCAACACTAATTGATATGTACCTTAAATATAGGCACACTGTCCCATTTTTATAAAAACAAAAGAGGAAAGAACTATATGTGTAAAGAAAAATGTGAGAGAATATGTACCAAGTTGTTAATATGTGTTGCCATGGGATGTGGGACTGGTCTGGAACAGCTGAGGTACAATTGTTCCCTTTGTTTTCCTTTTATACGTTTATTACTTTTAAAAATAATTAAACAGAAGACAATTAAGGTGCATCCTTTGATCCAACAATTCTACGCTGAGGAAGTCGACTGAAGGAAATAACCAGACTCAGAGTCAAGGATATGCAGCTCAATACTGTTTATAAGAGGAAAAATTATAATCAGTCTAGATGTCCAACAGTATAGGATTGGTTAAGTAAAAAATGGCATATCTGTGAGATGGAATATCACGAAGCCACTCAAAATGTTTGTGAAGAAGATACAAATTAAGCTGGGTGCGGTGGCTCACACCTATAATCCTAGCACTTTGGAAGGCCAGGTTGAGAGCATTGCAAGATCAGCTTGGACAACTTGGCAAGCCCTCATCTCTAAAATAAATTTTAAAAATTTGCCGGACATGGTGGCGCATGCCTGTAGTTCCAGCTACTTGGAAGGCTGAGGCAGGAGGATCGCCTGAGGCCAGCAGGTCAAGTCTGCAGTGGCTGGGAGCGTCCCAAGGCCCTCCAGCCTGGGAGACAGAGTGAGACTCCAACTCAAAAAAAAAAAGAAAAGAAAAGTGAATGTTTCTTATTTATAGGTGTATGTGTATACATATATATTTTAAGTATACATGTATATTTTAAGTTCAATGGTGCAGTTTAAGTATGACATTCGCTCAAAAGATGGCGAATGTCATACTTAAACTGCACCATTGAATCAAATGAATCAAATGAATGCTAGCATCACCATGCAACAGGCAGGACAGTGAAAGAAAATGGCAGAAGCATGATTGAGCAAATGTCATACTATACATTGCTACTGTAATTCAATTCAACTTTGAAAATATAGATAACGCCGGGCTTGGTGGCTCAGCCTGTAATCCCGCGCCTTTGGGAGGCTGAGGTGA
>NW_007108370.1:124672-125061 GCF_000164805.1 Carlito syrichta
CCCAGCTAATTTTTTTTTTTTTTTTTAGAAATGAGGTCTTGCCATGTTGACTAGGCTGGTCTCAAATTTCTGGGCTCAAGCAGTTCTCTCGCCATAGCCTCCCAAAGTACTGAGATGACTGGTATGAACCACTGCACCTAGCCCCATGATATATTCCTAAGTGGAAAAATTCAGGCTCAAATAGGAAATTTTAAGCTGGGTACTGTGGCTTACACTTGTCATCCCAACACTTTGGGAGGCTGAGGTGAGAGGATTGCCTGAGCTCAGAGGTTAAAGACCAGCTTGAGCAACATGGCGAGACCTCGTCTCTACAATAAATGAAAAAATCAGCCAGGCATGGTGGCGCATGCCTGTGGTTCCAGCTACTTGGAAGGCTGAGATGGAAGGAT
>NW_007108370.1:125081-139934 GCF_000164805.1 Carlito syrichta
ATAAGCATGCCACTGCACTCCAGCCTGGGCAACAGAGTGAGACTCCAACTCAAAAAAAAAATAGTGAGGAAATTTTAAAATTTAATGTTAAGTTAATAGTGCTTACAATATGACTGCATTTTAAAAATTACATGCACGATGAATAAAAGACAATACTAAGAAGGTAGCATGCCTGATAACATTTAGGTGGATCCAAACAGCACATTTACAAATGACTTGGGGATTTGTAGTTTGTACTTTATTTTTGTTTTGGTTTTGTTTGTTTGTTTGTTGAGTTGGAGTCTCATTCTGTCTCTCAGGCTGAGTACAGTAGCACATTCATGGCCACCACAGCCTCGACCTGCTGGGCTCAGGAGATTCTTCCACCTCAGCCTCCCAAGTAGCTGGAACCACAAGCACGTGCCACCGTGCCCGGCTAATTTTTTGACTGATTGTAGAGACGACGTCTCACCAAGTTGACCAGGCTGGCCTCGAACCCCTGGAGTCAGGCAATCCTCTCGCCTCCACCTCCCAAAGTGCCAGGATAGTAGGCGTGAGCCACCACACCCAGCTTGTTGTTTGTACTTTAGATTCTCTTCACGTTTTCTTCTTAGAAAATGCTTTACTCTTGAGAAAAAGCAAAATTTTTTAAAATTAAAATTTATGCCAGACGTGGTGGCTCACACCTGTAATTCCTGCACTTTGAGAGGTGGAGGTGAGAGGATTGCCTGAGTCCAGGGGTTTGAGACCAGCCTGGGCAACTTAGTGAGACCTCGTCTGTACAATCAATCAAAAAATCAGGCTGGGTTCGGTGGCTACGCCTGTAATCCCAGCACTTTGGGAGGCTGAGGCGAGTGGATTGCCTGGGCCTGCAGGTTTGAGACCCGTCCGGGCAACTTGACGAGACCTTGTCTCTACAATAAATCAAAAATTAGCTGGGCATGGTAGCACGCGCCTGGAGTTCCAGCTACTTGGAAGACTGAGGCAGAAGGATCACCGGAGCCCAGCAGATCAAGGCTGCGGTGACAGGGAGCGTGTCACTGCTTTCCAGTCTGGGCGACATAATGAGACTCCAACTCAAAAAAAAAAAAAAAAAAAAAATAGCCACATGTGGTGGCACACACCTGTGGTTCCAGCTACTTGGAAAGCTGAGGCAGAAGGATCACCTGAGCCCAGCAGGTTGAGGCTGCGGTGACGGTAAGCATGCCACTGCCTCCAGCCTGGGCGACAGAATGAGACTCCAACTCAAAAAAAAAAAAATTAAAATTTACTTAACTCCTCGGAGTCAGGGTACACCTATTCAGTTATCTATCACAACATTCTTCAGAGCATTCATCAATAGCCCTATTTTACAAGGTACTAAGTGACTTACACCTGGCTAGGAATTGACAGAACCAAAATTTGAATCCACAGCTAGCTCCATCCTGCACTGCCTCCCTCCCAAATAATCCCTATACATTACACTATGACAACAATCTCCTGCTTCTTGCAATGACTGTTAAGGTCATTTTCGTGATATTCATTCCACAAGTATTTGTTAAGTCCCTTGTAGGCATCTGATCCTGGGAGGTATGAAGAATAGAGATAATCTGATATCTGAAAACTGAAATAATATATGACAAATTGACTCCCTGCTCTGAAAGAACTGGAGAGCTATTCTAACTCATGTAGAAGATATTCCAAAGGGACATGCTATTCCTCTCTTACTTATTCAACAAGTGGTTCTTGATTCCTGCTATATTACATTGTTCTTGGTTACAAGGATGAGCAAGTGGAAAAATCTCTCAAGGGATTGTCAGTCTAAGGAGGAGACAGACAAGAAGTAGAAAACAGTAAATCCAGCCATTCAGAGCAGATCAGGGCCATGAAAACAATAACACAGGCAAATGTGGTGGAATGGTGATTTCATCAAATTCTCACAATAAGCCGGGCTCGGTAGCTCAGCCTGTAATCCCGCGCCTTTGTGAGGCTGAGGTGAGTGGATTGCCTGCGCCCACGGGTTCGAGACCCGCCATGGCAACTTGGCGAGACCTCATCTCTACAATAAATCAAAAATGAGCCGGGCGTGGTAGCGCGCCTGTAGTTCCAGCTACTTGGAAGGCTGAGGCGGAAGGATCGCCGGAGCCCAGCAGGTCGAGGCTGCGGTGGCTGGGAGCGGCCATTGCACTCCAGTCTGGGTGACAGAGTGAGACTCCAACTCAAAAAAAAAAATCCTCACAATAACTGTCTGATAGGCATAGTATTGTTATTTCTGCTTTCAGATACTTTGTTCAATGCCACAAAGCCAGTAAACATCAGAGCACAGATCTGAACCTAGATCTGTCTGATTCTACAACTCCAACTTCCTTATTTTGGTTATAAGGAAACCTCGTCATGACCTTTTCCAAACCTAATGGCAACCATCCATCACAATTTTTTTTTTTTTTTGAGTTGCTGCCTCAAACTCCTGGGCTCAAGTGATCCTCCTGTCTTAGTAGCTGGGACTATAGGCATATGCCATCATGCCAGACTATTTTTTATTTTGGTAGGGCCAGAGTCTTACACTGTTACCCAGGCTGATTTCAAACTCCTGGCTACAAGGGATCTTTCCACCTTGGCCTCCCAGAGTGCTAGGATTACAGGTGTGAGCCACCATACCTGGTCCATCACAATTTTTAAATGTTCAGGTTTTGGACTCTAAACCATTTGAGTAGCTCAGAGAACAATTCTCCTGCTCTTAATGTTTAGATTTCAAGATGCCCAGGAACTCTTGTTCTTCACCCTAAGTAATTAAAAATGCACAGATCCTGGATTTAAAGTCTTCAGACTGCATAATGAATAGTTATTTAATATTTTAGCAATAGTAATTAATTAGTCATAGGTCTGCATGGCTGTCACTGTACCATGATGAGGCAGCTGATGAATTAATATTTATAGAAACCCCTCTGGAAATAAGATCATTTAGTAGGGATTTCTAGAATGGATCAGCCAGACAAAGAAAATGCCTGGTCAAAAGAACTTTATGTTAGAGCCTGCAGGCAGAGAATACACATTTAGTCAAGATAGCACGTGCGCGCACGTGCACACACACACACACACACACACACACACACACACACTTGCACACAGAAAACATCCATTCATAGGAAGGAAAGATGTATGACTGGTTATGGATTCTTTTATTTGGAATTATCCTTTCTACTCTTCTATTTAAGAATGTAAATTAGCCGGGCATGGTACCGCGTGCCTGTAGTTCCAGCTACTTGGAAGGCTGAGGCAGAAGGATCGCCGGAGCCCAGCAGGTTGAGGCTGTGGTGACCGGGAGTGAGCCACTGCACTCCAGTCTGGGTGACAGAGTGAGACTCCAACTCAAAAAAAAAAAGAATGTAGAGTCAGAGCCGGGCGCAGTGGCTCATGGCTGTAATCCCAGCACTTCGGGAGACAGAGGCAAGAGGATTGATTGCCTGAGCCCACAGGTTCAAGACCAACCTGGGCAACATGGCAAGACCTCATCTCCCCAGTAAATTAAAAAAATTAGCTGGGTGTGATGGCACATACTTATAGTTCCAGCTACTTGGAAGGCTGAAGTAGAAGGATTGCCTGAGCCCAGCAGGTCAAGGCTGCGGTGGCCATGAGCATGCCACTGCACTCCAACCTGGGTGGTAGAGTGAGACTCAGACTCAAAAAAAAAAAAGAATGGGGAGTCAGGGCCAGGAGTGGTGGTTCATGCCTATAATCCCAGCATGTTGGGAGGTCAAATTGGGAGGATTTCTTGCTTGAGGCCAGGAGTTCGAGACTACCCTAGGCAACATAGTGAGAATTTGTCTCAACAAAAAAATGAAGAAAAAAAAAAAATAGCCAGGTGCGGTGGCATATGCCTGTAGTCCCAGGTACTTGGGAGGCTGGGCCCAGGAGGTCAAGGCTTCAGTGAGCTGTGATCGTGCACTCCAGGCACTCCAGCCTGAGTGACAGAGTGAGACACTGACTCAAAAAAATAAAATAAAATATAGGCCGGGCACGGTGGCTCATGCTTATAATCCCAGCATTTTGAGAGGCTCAGGTGAGAGAATTGCATGAGCCCATAGGTTTGAGACCAGCCTGGGCAACTTGGTAAGACCTTGTCTCTACAATAAATCAAAAATTACCTGGGTGTGGTGGCACATGCCTCTAATTCCAGCTGCTTAGAAGGCTGAGACGGAAGGATCGCCTGAGCCCAGCAGGTCTAGGCTATGGTGGTTGTGAGCATGCCATTGCACTCCCGCCTGGGCGAAAGAGTGAGACTCTGACTCAAAAAAATAAAATAAAATAAAGTAATAAAATAGAATGGAGGTTTAGGATGGGAAAAGGTGCAAGAGAAAGTGCTGACTGAGAAACCCCAAGTTGGAAGCAACGAGGAAGCATGAGGAAAGCAGGAAGAGTAGCTATAGGCTGGACCTCAGTTACCCTGGGGAGGCATCTCCCCGAGAGGGAGCAAGCTTGTTGATGGAGACCAGCCCCCCTGTCCTAGCTGCTCACAGTGATATTCATTGGCCTTGGATCAAATGGGGCCCCTCTGGGATTTTGCAGTATCACTCCCTTCTACTGGCTTTTCTGTACAGCTGACTGTCTAAAATGACTCTGTAATCCTTACAGGGCCCACAAATATGTGAGTGTGGCACGAAGATAAGCGTTCCTTGACAAACCTTAATAGAGCTTAAAGGCAGTTTCCGATAAGACAGCCATGTAAATTTTTAAGGCCTTTCAAAACACCAAGAAACACATGCACACATCTGCTTAACATTCACGCCGACAGAACCTATGGGGGAAATTATTTCCATCTCACTAATTACATTCTCAAAGAGGAAAACACACACCTCTACTCAAAATCTTTTTTCCAAGTGATCTGGTAGGCCCTATTTGTACTTTTATTTCCTGGAAGATTATTTCGGCTCATGGGTGCATCTATGAGGCAGCAGGGGAAAGAAATCAGAGGAAAGAGATATTTGAAAATGAGGAGGGAGAAATTATCGTTGGCGCACCACTGGGTTACTTAAGGCTAAGGGGTAGGTCTCCGCGTTGATGAAAAGCCCAAAAAGGAAGCAGCATTAAATGCTGCTCTCCGCGTCTGAGGAATCAGGCCCAGGGAGCGCTGAAAGATGCTGTGTTCTCCATCGCCACCTTGTGGGTACCTGAGGCCTTGCTGCACCGACTTGGAAATTGGCAAACTTTCTTCTGCAAAAATTTAGACTAAGAAATGCTTGTTGGTCAAGCTCGGTGGCTCAACCTGTAATCCCAGCGCTTTGGGAAGTCATGGCGAGTAGATAGCCTGAGCTCACGGGTTCGAGACCAGCCTGGGCAAATTAGTGAGACCTCGTCTCTCCAGTAAATAAAAAATTAGCCAGGTGTGGTAGCACGTGCCTCGAGTGGCCTTGAGCGTGCCACTGCACTCCAACCTAAGCAATGGCATGAGACTCCAACTCAAAAAAAAAAAAAAAATTGTTCCCACAAGGGCAAAGTGGACAAAAGACACAATCGTAGAGTTTGCACAAAAGGCAAAGCCAACACTGTATGTTTTTGTTCCTTCAGTATTCCCTGAGTACCTACTCTGTGCCCTGCAGGGGGTTAGGCTTGAGGGTCCAGTCCTGAAGGAGACTGGTGGGTCCTTTTCTCATGAAAGATAAGAAGGCTGACTGGGCACGGTGGCTCACACCTGTAATTCCAGCACTTTGGGAGACTGAGCCTGGGGGATTGCTTGAGTCCAGGAGTTCAAGGCCTGGGTAATATAGCAAGACCTTGTCTCTACAAAAAAAAAGTTTTTAAATTAGCCAGGCATGGTGGTGTGTGCCCACCTACTCGTGAGGCTGAGGCAGAAGGATGGTTTGAGTCCAGGAGTTCTAGGCTGCAATAAACTATGAGCGTGCCCCTGCACTCCAGCCTGGTGTCTGAGTGAGAATCCAACTCAAAAATTAGAAAGAAAGAGAGATGAATGAATCAATGAATGAGTGGAGGTTACTTGGAACAAGTAATTCCAAAGGGAACGAGGAAGTCCAGACACCCAGTCTGGGGGTAGAGGTTCCCTGAGGATGTCACACTTAAAGCTGGTAACCGATGTGTGTCAGTTGACTAAATAAATATGAGATAATGGGGGACACTTCAACCGTACTAGTCACCTCTCTTTAGGCATTCACATGCAATGCAGGGTGTGGTGTTTGAATCATGGACTGCTTGGGTTTTGGTCCCAGTTTCTTTGCATGTTGCCATGAACAAGTTATTCCACCTGTCTGTGCCCAGTTTTCCCATCTTAAAAGAGAGGATAGTGACGGTACCTACCTAGCAGGGCTGGCTCCTTTTGAGGACTGCAGTGGAAGGATCTATTCCAAACCCCTCTCCTTGGCTTGCGGGTGGTCATCATCTCCCTGTCTTTCTATGCTTTCTTTCCTTGATGTGTGTCTGTCCAGATTTCCTCTTCTTCTAAGGGCCGCCCCTAGGGACATCATTTTAGCTAGGTTACCTCCGTAAAGATCGGTCACCACATGAGATCACAGTCTAAGGTACTGGGGTTTAGGACTTCAACTTATAAATTTTTAAAGGGACACAATTCAGCCCATGCCAGGGATGGAGCTATGATTTGCTGAGATAGGAAATATTAGGGAAGCAGGCATTGGGGAGCAGGGCAGAGAACCGATAATTCGAAAGAAACAGTTGAAGTCATGACTACTAATTTATAATTATTTACATTTCAATATAAAATAATCTCTAGGGCCGGCTGGGTGGCTCAGCCTGTAATCCCAACGCTTTGGGAGTCCGAGGTGAGTGGATTGCCTGAGCACAAGGGTTCGAGACCTGCCTGGGCAACTTGGTGAGACCTCATCTCTACAATAAATCAAAAAATTAGCCAGGCGTGATAGCGCGCGCCTGTAGTTCCAGCTACTTGGAAGGCTGAAGCGGAAAGATCACCGGAGCCCAGAAGGTCGAGGCTGTGGTGGCTGGGAGCAGCCACTGCACTCCAGTCTGGGTGACAGAGTGAGACTCCAACTCAAAAAAAAAAAAAAGGATAGTTATGTAACTTTGACAGCAAGACAAAAAAACTTACGAAATACGAGTTGAGCATCCTTAATCTGAGAATTTATTTATTTATTTTTGAGTCCGAATCTCACTCTGTCACCCAGGCTGGAGTGCAGTCGCACACTAACAGCCACCACAGCCTTACCTTAGTCTGCTGGGTTCAAGCAATCCTTCCGCAGCCTCAGCCTTCCAAGTGGCTGGACCTATAGGCATGCACCACAATGCCCGGCTAAGTTTCTTTTTTTTTTCTTTTATTAAGTTGGAGTCTCACTGTGGGCTCCGGTGATCCCTCCACCTCAGCCTTCCAAGTAGCTGGAACTACAGGCGCGCGCTACCATGCCCGGCTAATTTTTTGACTTATTGTAGAGCTGAGGTCTCGCCAAGTTGCCCAAGCGGGTCTCGAACCTGTGGACTCAGGCAATCCACTCACCTCAGCCTCCCAAAGCGCGGGATTACAGGCTGAACCACCGAGTCCAGCTTAATTTTTTTACTTATTGTAGAGACAAGGGCTTGCCAAGTTGCCCAGGCTGGTGTCATTACAGTCTCAAGCTCCTAGACTTAAGCAATCCTTCTACCTCAGCCTCCCGAGTAGCTGAGATTACAGGTGTGAGCCATTTTGCCTGGTTGAAATTCTAAACTGCTGGGTGTGGTGTCTCATGCCTGTAATCCCAGCACTCTGGAAAGCCGAGGTGAGTGAATTGCCTGAGCCCATGGGGTTGAGACCCACACGGACAACTTGGCGAGACCTCATCTCTACAATAAATCAAAAATTAGCAGGGCATGGTAGCATGCCCTTGTAGTTCCGGCTACTTGGAAGGCTGAGGTGAAAGGATCGCCGGAGCCTGGCAGGTCGAGGCTGCGGTGGCCGGGAGTGTGCCACTACACTCCAGTCTGGGTGACAGAGTGAGACTCCAACTTAAAAAAAAAGAGAGAAAAGAAGCTAGATGTGGTGATGTACTCTCATATTCTCAGCTACTTGGTGGCTGAGATGGAAGGATCACCTGAACCCAGAAGGTCAAGGCTATGATGAGCCATGATCATGCCACCGCACTCTGGCCTAAGCAACAGAGTGAGATCTTAACACATACAAAAAAGAAAAATGGCTGGGCGCAGTGACTCAAGCCTGTAATTCCAGCACTTTGGGAGGTAGAGATGAGAGGATTGCCTGAACCCAGGATTCAAGACCAGCCTGGGGAACTTGGTGAGACCTTGTCTCTATAATAAATCAAAAAAATTAGCTGGGCATGGTGGCACACGCCTGTCATTTCAGTGACTTGGAAGGCTGAGGCGGAAGGATTGCCTAAGCCTAACAGATAGATTCTGCAGTGGCCAAGAGCATGCCACTGCACTCCAGCCCGGGCAACAGTAAGACTTCAACTCAAAAAAAAAAAGGGAAACAATCATCTTACTATTTCTGTGGGTTGGGAATTCACGAAGGGCTCAACTGGAAAGTTTTGGCTGGAGTGGAGATGGAGTAGTGCAGGAGAAGCTGGGTGCTGGCCAGGCATCTCTCTCCTCATGATGTCTCAGCCTCTCCCAGGATCTCAGCAGCAGCTAGCTGGGCTTCCTCACAGCTTGGCTGCCTTAGCTGGACTGCTTATGTTACTCCTGAAGGCTTGACAAGCACATATCCCAGTGGACGAGGCAGAAGTTTTGTGTTGCCCAGAAGTCATTCAGTGACACTTCCACCACATTCTGTTGGTGACAAGTGAGTCATCAGCTCACACAGATTCAAGGAAGGGAACACAGAACCCACCTTTTTTTTTTTTTTTGAGTTGGAGTCTCACTCTGTCGCCCAGACTGGAATGCGGTGGCCGGGCAGCCTCGACCTGCTGGGCTCCGGCGATCCTTCCACCTCAGCCTCCCAAGTAGCCAGAATTACAGGCATGCGCTACCACGCCCGGCTGATTTTTTGATTTATTGTAGAGATGAGGTCTCGCTGCCCAGGCAGGTCTCGAACCCGCGGGCTCAGGCAATCCGCTCACCTCAGCCTCCCAAAGGCTCGGAATTACAGGCTGAGCCACCGAGCCCGACTTTAATTTGCATTTCTTTGATGACTAGTGAGGCTGAGCATTTTCTCATGTATCTGTTGGCTGCTCATATGTCTTCTTTTGAGAAGTATCTATTCATATCTTTTGCCCACTTTGTAATGGGGCTGTTTTTCTTTCTTTTTTTTTTGAGTTGGAGTCTCACTCTGGCGCCCAGACTGAAGTGCAGTGGCCGCTCCCGGCCACCGCAGCCTCAACCTGCTGGGCTCCGGCGATCCTTCCGCCTCAGCCTTCCAAGTAGTCGGAACTACAGGCGTGCGTTACCATGCCCGGCTAATTTTTTGATTTATTGTAGAGATGAGGTCTCGCCAAGTTGCCCAGGTGGGTCTCGAACCAGCGGGTTCAGGCAATCCACTCACTTCAGCCTCCCAAGGCACGGGATTATAGGCTGAGCCACCAAGCCCGGCTGTTTTTTTTTTTTTTTTTCCAGCATGTTTGAGTTCCTTGTAGATCCTAGATATTAGGCCCTTGTCAGACATATAGTTGGCAAATATTTTTTCCCAGTCTATAGTCTGTCTCCCTGCTCTCTTGATGGTTTCTTTGGCTTTGCAGAAGCTTGACAGTTTGATGAGGGTCCCCCTTGTCTATATTATCTCTTATGACATGGGCACTTGGGGTTTTGATCAAGTATTGGTTGCCAGTTTCTTTCTTTTTTTTTTTTTTTGAGTTGGAGTCTCACTCTGTCGCCCAGACTGGAGTGCAGTGGCCGCTCCTGGCCACCATAGCCTTGACCTACTGGGCTCCAGCAATCCTTCTGCCTCAGCCTTCCAAGTAGCTGAAACTACAGGCGTGCGCTACCATGCCCAGCTAATTTTTGATTTATTGTAGAGATGAGGTCTCGCCAAGCTGCCCAGGCGGGTCTCGAACCCGCGGGCTCAGGCAATCCACTCACCTCAGCCTCCCAAAGGTGCAGGATTACAGGCTGAGCCACCGAGCCCGGCTGGTTGCCAGTTTCAATTTCCATAAGGGTGTCTCCTGCATTTTGTTGTTGTTGTTTTTTAATTGGAGTCTCACTCTGACACCCAGGCTGGAGTGCAGTGTCACGCTCATGGCCACCGCAGCAATCCTTCCATCTCAGCCTTCCAATTAGCTGAAACTACAGGCATGTGCCATCAGGCCCGACTGATTTTTCTTTTTTTTGAGTTGGAGTCTCACTCTGTCGCCCAGACTGGAGTGCAGTGTCACGCTCCCAGCCACTGCAGCCTCAACCTGCTGGGCTCTAGTGATCCTTCCACCTCAGCCTTCCAGGTAGCTGGAACTACAGGCGCGCGCTCCCACATTCGTATAGTTTTTGATTTATTGTAGAGACGAGATCTCGCCAAGTTGCCTAGGCGGGTCTCGAACCCGCAGGCTCTGGCAATCCACTCGCCTCAGCCTCCCAAGATGTGGGATTACAGGCTGAGCCACCGAGTCCGGCTGATTTTTCTTAATCTATTGTAGAGATGAGGTCTCACCAAGTAGCCCAGGTTGGTCTCAAACCCGTGGGCTCAGGCGATCCACTCACCACAGCCTCACAAAGTGCTGGGGTTATAGGCGTGAGCCACTGCGCCCAGCCGTCTCCTGCATTTTCTAAGGTTCTTGTAGTTTGAGGTTTTATGTTTAAGTCTTTTAATCCAATTGGAGTTGATTTTAGTGTATGGTGATAGGTAGGGGTCTTGTTTTTAATCTTCTGTAGTGGTCAGCCAGTTTCCCCAGCACCATTTATTGAATAGGTTCTCCTCTCCCCAGTGGTTGGAGGTGAAGGCTTTGTTGAAGATGAGTTGGTTGAGAAAATGAGGTTTTGCTTCTGGGATCTCTATCCTGTTCCATTGGTCTATATGTCTATTCTTGTACCAATACCAGTCTGTTTTTATTATTGTAGCTTTATAATAAAGTTTAAAGTCCAGAAGTGTGATACTTCCCGCTTTGTTTTTTGTTTTTTGCTGAGGATTGCTTTGGCTATTCGTGGTCGTTTATGCTTCCATATGAATTCCTGTATTGTCATTTCCAGGTCTGAGAAGAATGTTACTAGTAATTTAATGGGTATTGCATTAAATCTGCAGATTGCCTAGGATGGACATCTTAACAATATTAATTCTTCCAATCCATGAGCTTGGCATATTTTTTCATTTGTTTATGTCATCTTTGATTTCTTTGAGCAGTGTTTTGTAGTTTTCATTCTAAAGGTCTTTCATGTCTCTGGTTGGGAAGATGCCAAGGTATTTCTTTTTTTGGAGGCTATAGTGAATGGGATTGTGCTTTTTATTTGGGTTTCTGTTTGTTTATTGTTGGTGTATAGAAATGCGACTGTCTTTTGCACATTTATTTTATACTCTGAGACTTTGCCAAAGTCCTTTATCAGTGCAAGAAGGTTTTTGACAGATTCTCTTGGGTTTTCAAAGTATAGAATAATGTCGTCTGCAAAGAGGGATAACTTGACATCCTCTTTTCCTGTTTGTATACCGCTGATCTCCTTCTTGTCTGATTGCTCTAGCTAGGACTTCCAAAATTATGTTGAAAAGGAGGGCTGGCTACAGTGGCTCAAGCCTGTAATCCCAGCACTTTGGGAGGCATGGACAAGAGGATTACTTGAGCTCAGGGATTCAAGACCAGCGTGAGCAACATGGCGAAACCGCATCTCTACAATGAATTTTTAAAAATTAGCTGGGTGTGGTGGCACATGCCTGTGGTTCCATCTACTTGGAAGGCTGAGGTAAAAGGATCACCCAAGCCCAGCAGGCTGAAGTTGTGGTGGCCATGAGTGTCCCACTGCATTCCAGCCTGGGCGACAGAGGAGACTCTGACTCAAAAAAAAAAAAAAAATTTTAAAAAAAGGAAAGGAAAGGAGGGGTGAAAGTGGGCATCCTTGTCTTGTTCTGGTTTTCAGGGGAAATGGTTCCAATTTCTGATTGTTTAGCCGTATGCTGGCCGTGATTTTCTCGTAGAAGGCTCTACTATTTTGAGGTATGTTCCATCTATGCCTAGATGTTGGAGGATCTTTATGAAGAAGTGTTGCTGAATTTTATCAAAAGCTTTTCCGGCGTCTAATGATATAATCATGTGGTTTTTATTTTTACATCTGTTGATGTGTTTAATTACATTTATGGTCTTGTGAATCAGAACCCACCTTTAGATGGGAGGAATGTCAGGGTCACATTGTAGATACAGCAAGTAGTGTGGGAGTTATTATTATTACCACATTTGAGAAATACAATGCTCCAGAACTGTGGGAAATCAGTGTTTGTTGTTTATGCCTTCCAGTCTAAGGTATTTTTGTTATAGCAGCACAAACTAAGACAATACCTTGGTTTCTTCATTTTAAAAAATAGATCGTTGTGAAAATTGAGCTAACACATGTAAAGTGCTCAGAACTGTGCCCAGAGTGCCTAGTAAATGTCAGCTAATGTTATTTGCCCCTTTAGGACACTCTGCCACAAAATCTCACCTGACAGCTAAAGGACAGACAACATGGCTGGTGTCCAAGGCCAGATTGCCTATAAGCATGACCTGAGATGGGGAATTGTAGGCAACTGATTTATTGGGGGAGGGGTAGCTGCTCTTAGAAGAAATCTGTAAGGAGGTAGGGGGAGCAGTGGAGGAAGGTAGGCCAGGATGTGGCTTCAGCTGAAGTCTGGCCCCAGGCAGATCCCACAGGGAGCTTGTAAGCATCATGACATCACAGGACTGTAGCACCCAGAGGCAAGGAGGTTTGACTGCTGTAGCCCCACGTCAGTTACTCATTGGCCATGAGATTCTTCCTGGGGTGGAGAGCGGTAACTTCCTAGGCATATCCAGGCAAGGTGACTCTCATCAACGAAGGACAATATTCTAGAGAAGGGGACAGTGTGAGCCCTTGGCCACCAACTCATAGCAGCAGTTGGGGGAATGGGTGCACCAGGCCAGGGAAGGGATTTTGAGTAGAACACCAGCAGTATCTGATACAAATCATATCCAAAAAATAAATATATGCATAGTTTGGGCTTACAACAACATTCTTTTGGGGCTGAATAGCTCAGATATGTAATCGAACTAAAATCTTGTCTTTGCAATTTTTTTTTTTGAGTTGGAGTCTCTCACTCAGGCTGGAGTGCATTGTCACACTCATGGCCACCGCAGCCTCCACCTGCTGGGCTCAGGTGATCCTTCTGCCTCAGCCTCTCAAGTAGCTGGAACTACAGGCATGCGCCACCACCCCCAGTTAATTTTTAAATGTATTTTAGAGATGAGGTCTTGCCAAATTACCCAGATTGGTCTCAAGCTCCTGGGCTCAGGTAATCCTCTCACCTCTGCCTCCCAAGGTGCTGGGATTACAGGCATGAGCCACCATGCCCGGCTGCAATGTTCTGTCTCTCCTGAATTCTTCAGACTCAAGTTAAATATTTTTGCAAAGTTCTGTCATTTCTGAATTCTCCAGTGGGAATATCAAAGCAATTAAAGTACAACATACTCATTACAATCTGCAATTTAATTAAATCCCAAATTCCATGTGTGCAGCAGGAGAAAGATACAGAGCAGTCCTTAGTTGCCCAGTAAGGAAAAGAAGAGGAAACAAACTTAAGAGATGAGTTTCAGGAAAGCTTAAATGTAGGAACACAGTCTTTCAGTGGGCTGGCCTACCAAAATGCTGCCATTCCCTTTTTCTGAATGCATAATAAGGTATGGTTTTCAGCTTTACAAGATCAGAAACCTGATTTTTCAAAAAGTATTTTAGAAAGTAATAAAGTAGCCGGGCGCAGTGGCTCAGCCTGTAACCCCGCGCCTTTGGGAGGCTGAGGTGAGTGGATTGCCTGAACCCACGGGTTCGAGACCCGCCTGGACAGCGAGACCTCATCTCTACAATAAATCAAAAAATCAGCTGGGCGTGGTAGCCGCATGCCTGTAATTCTGGTTACTCGGAAGGCTGAGGCGGCAGGATCGCCAGAGCCCAGCAGGTCGAGGCTGCGGTGGCCGGGAGCGGCCACTGCACTCCAGTCTGGGCGACAGAGTGAGACTCCGACTCGGAAAAAAAAAAAGAAAGTAATAAATAATATATTATTGTAGTGGCCGAAAGTTCAATCCAAGAGACCACCAAGAGCCAATTCCGATGAAAGTTCAAGAGGGTCTTTATGTACAAGCTCGAGCCTGGGCCTCTGTCGACAGCCGACACAGCGGAGTACATTCAGAGGCCCTGATTTCCTTTAAGCAGATGCCTTTTATGCTTTTACACAAAGGGAGGAGGAGTTTGGGGGGGCTTTCCACTTGTGTTACCATTTAATTGGGTAGTAACCTCTGGTGGTCAGCTTAATTGTGGAGGATTGGCTAGCCTGACTCGGGCTGACCTTGGTCCACTAGCTAGGGAAATTGCAGAGACATCTGGAAACTTAGGTGATTACCCCCTGGCACCTGATTGAATGTTGCTAAGGGAAAAGTGAGATAAGGGAAGGGGTTGAAGCTTTGCAGTTTTTCCCATAACTGGAACTTTAAACAGTCCACAAGCTGATTACATATTTATTGGGTTATAGTATGCTCTTAACCTAATTCTATGGTATATTTTATTATGGTCCTCTCATTATCATTTTTAAAAAATCAGACATGGCTGGGAGCAGTGGCTCAAGCCTGTAATCCCAGCACTTTGGGAGGCCGAGGAGAGGGGATTGCCTAAGTTCACGGGTTCAAGAACAGCATGGGCAACTTAATGAGACCTCGTCTCTACAATAAATCAAAAAAGCCAGGCTCGGTGGCTCAGCCTGTAATCCCGCACCTTTGGAAGGCTGAGGTGAGTGGATTGCCTGAGCCCGCGGGTTCGAGACCCACCTGGGCAACTTGGTGAGACCTCATCTTACAG
>NW_007108370.1:140166-141316 GCF_000164805.1 Carlito syrichta
CTCCAGTCTGGGTGACAGAGTGAGACTCCAACTCAAAAAAAAATAAAAATAAAAAATAAATCAAAAAAATTAACTGGCAGTGGTAGTGTGCGCCTGCAGTCCCAGCTACTTGGAAGGCTGAGGCAGAAGGATCGCTGGAGCCCAGAGGGTCGACACTGGGGTGACCGTGAGTATCACTGCACTCCGGCCTGGATGATGGAGTGACTCCAACTCAAAAAGTAATAAAAATTCAGACATTATAAAGGGGCATAGCTTAAAAGTAAAAGGTTGTTTATTATTATTATTTTTAGTCAGAGTCTCACTCTGTCATCAGGCTGGAGTACAGTAGCACACTTACAGCCACTGCAGCCTGCTGGGCTCAGGCAATACTACTGCCTCAGCCTTCCAAGTAGTTGGAACCACAGGCATGCACCACCACGTCCAGCTAATTTTTTGATTTATTGTAGAGACGAAGTCTCACCAAGTTGCCCAGCCTGGTCTCGAACCTCTGGGCTCAGGTAATCCTCTCACCTCTGCCTCCCAAAGTGCTAGGTAGGATTACCATGCCTGGCTCTTTCTTTCTTTTCTTTTTTTTTAAAGAGACAGAATCTAGCTATGACTCTGTTGCCCAGACAGGTTTTAACTCCTGGGCTCAAGCCATCCTCCCACCTTGGCCTCCCAAATTGCTGGGATCAGAGGCAAGAGCCACTGTGCATGGCACCATATGGAATTTTTGTAAAGGTTTTCTTTTTCTTTTACTTTCTAGAGTTGGAGTCTCACTCGGTCGCCCAGGCTGGAGTACAGTGGCAAGCTCACCGTCACTGTAGCCTCAACCTGCTGGGCTCAGGTGATCCTTCTGCCTCAGCCTTCCAAGTAACTGGAGCCACAGGCATGCACCACCATGCCTAGCTAATTTTTTGATTTACTGCAGAGATGATGTCTCACCAAGTTGCCCAGGCTGGTCTCAAACCTGTAAGCTCAGGCAATCCTCTCCCCTCGGCCTCCTCTCCCCTCATCCTCCCAAAGTGCTGGGATTATAAGCATGAGCCACTGCTCCCGGTCAAAGGTTTTCTTTGTGTGTGCATCCTTCTAGAAATTAATGTATATAAAAATATATGCAAACCGGGCTCGGTGGCTCAGCCTGTAATCCCAGCACTTTGGGAGGCTGAGG
>NW_007108370.1:141971-164835 GCF_000164805.1 Carlito syrichta
ATATATATATATATATATATGCATATACTTTTACAAATTGAGACTTTAATTTTTAAACTGAGTACAGCAGCTCATGCCTGTAATCCTAGCACTTTGGGAGTCCAAGGGGAGAGGATTGCCAGAGCCCATGGGTTCGAGACAAGCCTGGGCAATATGGCAAGACCTTGTCTCTACAATAAATCAAAAAATTAGCCAGGTGTGGTGGCGCTTGCCTGTAGTTTCAGCTACTAGGAAGGCTGAGGTGGAAGGATTGCCCGAGCCCAGCAAGTTGAGGCTGTGGTGACTGTGAGCGTGCCACTGCACTCCAGCCTGGGTAAGAGTGAGACTCTAACAAAAAAAAAGACTTTAATTTTTGAGCAATGTTATTATTTACAGAAAAATTGAGTGGAAAGTACATAATTTTTTTTTTTTTGAGTCAGAGTCTCACTCTGTTGCCCAGACTGGAGTGCCGTGGCCGCTCCCGGCCACTGCGGCCTCCACCTGCTGGGCTCCAGTGATCCTTCCACCTCAACCTTCCAGTAGCTGAACTACAGGCGTGCGCTACTACCCCCGGATAATTTTATTTATTTATTTATTTTTATTTATTTTTTTGAGTTGGAGTCTCATTCTGTCACCCAGACTGGAGTGCAGTGGCCGCTCCTGGCCACCGCAGCCTTGACCTGCTGGGTTCTGGCAATCCTTCCGCCTCAGCCTTCCAAGTAGCTGGAACAACAGGGGCGCGCTACCACGCCCGGCTAGTTTTTGATTTATAGTGGAGATGAGGTCTCGCCAAGTTCCCCAGGCAGGTCTTGAACCCTCAGGTTCAGGTAATCCACTCACCTCGGCCTCCCAAAGTGCTGGGATTACAGGCTGAGCCACCAAGCCCGGTCAATTTTTAATTATTTTTATTATTTTTTTGAGTTGGAGTCTCATTCTGTTGCCCAGACTGGAGTGCAGTGGCCGCTCCTGGCCACCACCGCCTCGACCTGCTGGGCTCCGCGATCCTTCCGCCTCAGCCTTCCAAGTAGCCGGAACTACAGGTGCACGCTACCACGCCTGGCTAACCGTTTCTCTTATTCATTAATATCTTGCATTAGTGTGGTTCGTTACAAAAGGTGAGACAATATTGATAGTTATTACCTAAAGCATATTGTTTACATTGGAGTTTACTCTTTGTATTGTACATTCTGAGGGTTTTGACAAACATATAATGACATGTATCCATCATTCCAGCATCATGCATAATAGATTCCCACCCTAAACATCCCCTATGTTTCACTCATCCATCCCTCCCTCTCCAACCCATCACCCATGCCCACCATCCCATGCCCTGGCAACCTCTGATCTTTTTACGATCTGTCAGGTTTTGCCTTTTCAGAATGCCATATATTTGGACTCATATAGTATGTAGCCTTTTCAGACAGGCTTCTGTCCCCTAGTAGTACATGTATTTAAGGCTCCTCCATGTATTTTGTGGCTTGGTAGCTCATTTCATCACTAAATGATATCCCATGTTATGGATGTATCATTTGCTGAAGGGCTTTTTTTTTTTTTTGAGTTGGAGTCTCACTCTGTCACCCAGACTGGAGTGCAGTGGCCGCTCCCGGCCACCGCAGCCTCAACCTGCTGGGCTCTGGCGATCCTTCCGCCTCAGCCTTTCTCGTAGCTGGAACTACAGGTGTGCTACCATGCCCAGCTAATTTTTGATTTATTGTAGAGATAAGGTCTTGCCAAGTTACCCAGGCAGTCACGAACCTGCGGACTCAGGCAATCCACTCACCTCAGCCTCCCAAAGGCACAGGATTACAGGCTGAGCCACCAAGTCCGGCTTAAGGGCATTTTGATTGCTTCCAAGTTTTGGCAATTATGAATAAAACTGCTATAAACAATGATGTGCAGGTTTTGTGTAGTCATGTTTGCAATTCATTTGGGTAAATTATATTCCCTTTTAACTTTTGTATTTATGCACACATATTTTTATCTAGTTGCAAAACTATACATATACTTTTTTTTTCTTTTTCCTTTTCCCCTGGGAGCATAGATTCAAGTTGCCCTGAATATACACTCCCACATATATTTTCTAAAAAGTGATACATTTATGAAATTTACTTTTTAAAATAATTAAATATATGTGCATTTTCTTAGCTCATGTGTATAAGCAAAAGAAAATAAAGACAATTTATTCTTATCCTTTGAGACGATCATTGTTAACATTTTCTTGTATACCTCCTATATACATAACATTAACTATGGTATCAAACAATTGCTTAAAACAACCTCCTCTTTGTGTGCCTATAATTCTGTGAGTATCTTGGGTTGGGCTCTGCTGTGTGGTTCCGCTGGTCTTGCCTAGGGTCATTCCCAGGGCTTTAGGCATCTGGTGGTATGACTGCGTCTGGCTGGCTGGCTGGGCTCTGGTGGCATCATTTGCATAGCTGGCTCTTGGTTGGGCCTTTCTCTCCATATGGCCTCATGCATCCTCAGGAAAGTTAGCCCTGACTTCTAAGCATGGCTGCAGCAGTGCCCCAAGAGGGCAAGAATGGCAGCTGCACAAGCCTAGACTTGGATGACACACATCACTTATGACATACTCCACTGGTCAAAACAAGTTAAAAGGGGTAGAATGTGTTTCATTCTACTTTTGGAGCAATGCAAAGGATCTAGGGCAGTGGTTCCCAAAGTAGGATCCAGGGTTCCTTAAATGTCCGAGATCCTTAAAAAGGACCCATAAAATCAAGACAATTTGTCATATTACTATTAATACATTGTGTTTTAGGCTGAGGATCACCTGAGCCCAGCAGATCAAGGCTGTGGTGTAGGAGCTGACATGAGTAAACTTCATGAGGTGATGGAAATCCTCTTGGTAGTGCTCTCACCACTGCACAGGTGTCAGACTGCACACTCAAAATTGTGAACTCTGCCATACACAATTTATCAATAAAGCTCATTTTGAAAACTATCAGAGTCCACTTTTTACTTTTCTTTTAGGCTGGAGTGAGTGGCATGCTCATGGTCACCTCAACATCAGCCTGCTGGGCTCCGGCAATCCTTCCACCTCACTTTCCAAGTAGCTGTAACTATAAGGTACACGCTACCACACCCAACTAATGTTTAGGCTTATTGTAGAGATAAGGTCTTGCCAAGTTGCCCAGGCTGTTCTCCAACCTGTGGGCACAGGCAATCCTCTCACCTCGGCCTCCCAAAGTGCTGGGATTACAGGCTTGTGCCAGGCCTACTTTTTACTTTCCTATTGGCAAAACATCCAAGCTTCATGACCCACTCTTCAGGGAGCCTATGGCATGTCTCACCCATTACCAGGGCAGATGAAATGGCATAACATCCAGAAGACAGTTTGGGACAATCTACCAAAATTAAAATGTGGTAAGTTCTTTGAACCAGCAGAAAACTATCTGGGAACTTATCCTATAGGTATCTGTGTTATCTATATGCATACCCCAGGTTATTTACTACAACAGTTTGATTACAAATGAAGGGAACCCAAATATCCACAAGATGAATACTATACCATGTGCATAGACACATTCTCTGGAATAGTCACCAACTGTAACAGTATACCCAGTATATAGGTGTTTTGGTTAAGCGGAGGCACACAGCCTAACCAGCATAGTGAGACATTGCCTCTACAAAAAACTAGGTGAGCATATCACACACCTGTAGTCCCAGTTACCAGGGAGGCCTGAGCCGAAGTCAAGGTTGTGGTGATCATGTCACTGCACTCCAGCTTGAGACCCCAGAATAAAAAAAAAAGGGGGGGAAGGTAATCAATTATACTCATTTGATATATGTTTAGATATACAAGAAATTAACAGCAGCCAGGTACAGTGGGATGTCAGCTACTTGGGAGACTGTAACGTCCTGTATCACACTCCTGAAGACACTGCACCTAGTCTCAGCAATACAGCATCAACTCTTCTCTTGGAACACCACTGGGTATGGGAGCTCATGCCTATAATCCCAACACTGGGAGATGGAGGCGAGATTGCCTGAGCCCAGGGGTTTGAGGCCAGTCTGGGCAACTTGGCAAGATCTGGTCTCTACACTAAATAAAATTAGCTGGGGGTTGGACACTATGGCTCAAGCCTATAATACCAATACTGCCGAGGTGGGGAGGACACATCAATAACGGTAACTGATCTCAAACCAGGCAAAGTAGGGACCAAAGGGAAGCCCACACTTTCCCTGTATGATGACCACTTGTATATCTAATCCTGAATTGTACCCCACACCTTTAGAATAAAAAGAAAAAAAAATTTAACTGGATGTGGGGGCACATCCCTGTACTTCCAGCTACTTGGAAGGTTGAGGCAGATCACCTTAGCCAGCAGGTCAAGGCTGTGGTGGCCGTTTGTCACTGCACTCCAACCTGGGCGACACAGTGAGACTCCAACTCAAAAATAAAAGAAAAACACCAATAGCAATGATTATGAGGGAGGGAATGGACATTGAGCAGATGGAGGAGGAATAGAGTTTGTGACTTGAAGACTCCATAGTTGTTTTTCATCCACGTCTAATTTAGACTTGCTCAGGACGAGTGGGAAGATGCCACCATTTCATATTGGTAGAAAGTGGGTGAAAAAGTTTTTGAGTCAATCTGAAGCCAGAACACTGATTCAAAGCTAAGGGGGAGCAGGCACTGCTGCAGAGACACCACTCCCCTCCAGCCCACCTCCTTAATAGCAGAGGCAAAACTCCAGTAGCCTGATGAGGGGTAAAAATCCACCTCCACACATACAAGAATTTTTTTAAAAAACAGACACAAACAAAACATTATTAGTTCTTTAATTAGGTTCTTTCAAAGAAATTTAGAACACTAATTTGTGAGGATAAACACCATTTGTCAGGGCAAACACAGATCGCAGGTAGCCCTGGAGCTGAGGAATAGCTTTGATTTTTGGTAAGATTTGCGAGTCCACAGCTTTCTGATCAATCTTGCGCTGCTCTGTAATCTCATATTTCTAAGTAAAGAGAAAATTAAAAACATTTAAAACAGGCACACACCAATTACTTGGTCAACTAAGAAATTCTATCTCCCAAGTATTCATTCCCAGGAATATTCAGAAGACATTAAAGGCAACTGTGACAATCCTTCCTTTGGAGTGCTGTGAAATACAACCTATTTTGTTAACAACAGCTCTTGCTCTTTTGTCTACTTTAATATACACCAAGGATAAATAAGAGCACATTATCAATACAACAATAGCAGTGCTTCCTAGAGGATTCCACCATCCTGAGGATATTAAGTTGATCTCCCAACCCCTAAAAGAGCTACTAAATTTAGAAGAATCTGAAATACCAAGTTTTTCCCAGACATTCCTCAGGACTCATACCTTTCATTTTTCTTTTATGCAACAATGCTTAAGCCTGTTTATTTTGTTTCTCAACTATAAGGGCCAGTGTTATCACAGGAGATGACAGAAATAGAAACTTACCTCTTTTTCTGTGTCAAAGATCTCACCCTCCTGGTGCCTGGGCTTCCGCAGCTGCTTCTTCTTGAAGTAAGCATCAGTAAGATGTTTTGGGACCTTCACATTGCTGATATCAATTTTTGTGGAGGTGGCGATGACAAATTTCTGGTGTGTTCTTCTCAGAGGAACTCGATTGAGGACCAGAGGTCCTAAGGGAAGCAAAACAAAACACTGATTTAGTGAGGAAAAGGGGAAACCATCATTCCATAATTTAGGTGAGTTACCTGATGTGCTGATACACAAAGTTCAAAGTCTGCCTCCCTTTAACCCACATGTACACAAGGAAATGAAATGGGGCTCAGAATCTCATGGCATTAAGAATGTCCCACTAAGCCGGGCTCGGTGGCTCAGCCTGTAATCCCACATCTTGGAAGGCTGAGGTGAGTGGATTGCCTGAGCTGGCGGGTTCGAGACCCGTCTGGGCAACTTGGCGAGACCTCATCTCTACAATAAACCAAAAAACTAGCCGGGCATGGTAGCACGCGCCTGTAGTTCCAGCTACTTGGAAGGCTGAGGCGGAAGGATTGCCGGAGCCCAGCAGGTCGAGGCTGCGGTGGCCGGAGTGGCCACTGCACTCCAGTCTGGGCGACAGAGTGAGACTCCAACTCAAAAAAACAACAAAAAAAGAATGTCCCAATGGGCACAGTGGCTCATCCCTGTAATCCCAGTACTTTGGGAAGCTGAGGCAGGTGAATCACTTGAGCCCAGGAGTTTCAGACCAGCTTGAGCAACACAGTGAGACCCTGTCTCTACAAAAAAACCCAAAAAGTTAGCTGAGCATGGTGGTATGCACCTGTAGTCCCAGCTACTTGGGAGGCTGAGGCAGGATTGCCTGAACCCAGGTTGAGGTTGCAGTGAGCTATGATTGTGCCACTGAGAAACAAGTGACACCTTGGCTCAAAAAAAAAAAAAAACCCCAATCCCCGCCTCCCCCGCAAAAAAAAAAAAAACAAAAAAAGAATTCTTACCAGTCACAAGTAACAAGCCACTGCCCAGTTGCTTCAGGAAAACCACCCTCTGTAAGTTAAACAGAAAATAATTAGTTTTCTGCAATCAGGAATTGATTTCTGAATTAATCAAATCACAGACAGGAAATTTCTGCTTGTATATGACCCAGCAGTTTTGGAAAATAACCACACCAAGCTACCAAGGAAGTAGCTCAAACATAAACACATTTTTGAGCAAATGGGTATGTGTCACTTGTAACAAGTGATACAAGCGGCCGGGCATGGTAGCTCACGCCTATCATTACAGCACTTTGGGAGGCCGAGATGAGAGGACTGCTTGAGTCCAGAGGTTCAAGACCAGTCCAGGCAACTTGGTGAGACCTCATCTCTACAATAAATAAAAAATTAGCCAGGTGTGGTAGCACATGCCTGTAGTTCTAGCTACTCAAAAGGCTGATGCAGAAGGATCACCTGAGCCCAGCAGGTCAAGGCTGCTGTGCCGTGAGTGTACTACTGCACTCCAGCCTGAACAACAGAGACTCCAATTCAAAAAAACCAAAAAACAAGTAATACAACCAACGAGATATGGTTAGACTGGGTGCAGTGGTTCCTGCTTGTAGTTCCAGCTACTTGGAAGGCTGAGGCAAAAGTATCATCTGAGCCCAGTGGCCATTAGCATGCCACTGCACTCTAGCCTGGGAAACAGAGTGAGACTCCAACTCAAAAAGGTTAGTCAAGTTATTTATTATGGATTAAACTTTTCAGCAACTGAAAAGTGTTTACAACAGATGAATATAAAGCAATGAAAATGATGCAGAGGATGTATCTGTATACTAAATGCTCTGCTAGGGAGTGTCTGTATTGTTGGTTGTCTGTTATGGGTCATTTCCCTCCTTAAAACTCCACCCTCCCTGCACTGCAAAACAGAGTAAAGGAATGCTACACCCAGAGTGCAAATACACACGATCAAGTTCTCCCCACAAATGAAAAGTGCAGGCGCTCTGCTCACCTTGCCTCTGTGGCGCCCAGTGAGGATGATCAGGATGGTCCCGGGAGTGATGCTGGCTCGCAGTTTTCTAATGTGCTGGCTGAAGGGCTTTTTCCCATGGCTTAACAGTTTTCGAGGCACATCTTCAGTCGGATAATATCTAGGCTGGAGAAGAGTCCACAGGCCCACTTATTTAAGTCTTTCAGATAGGAGAACTAAGTTCTAGGTCAATGAAACCTTTGCTATAGTCTTTATTTACTCAAAACACTATTTGTGCTATTCCATTTTCATCAATCCTAAGTAGATTTTAAACCTGGAAAAGGTCAACTCTGCTTCCATAATTTCATGTGCAAAACACATAACGGAACTTATTTAACAAAGGAGCTGTGTGCTCAAGCAAAATAAGCACCAATCAAGATACCTTTGCAAACTTGAGATAAAACTTCAGAGATTACAGAACAAGCTACCTTCATATACAGTGTGGCAGTGAGCATTACTCATGTTCTTGTTCTCTACTCAACGTAAACTCCTTCGGGAAAACATGTATGACACACCATATTTTGCATGTTAGGAAGAGGGAAATATGGTTTGTTTTTAAGACATGTAAGGGCCATTAAGGATATGACAACTCACGATAACCTATTTCTAACATTTTATACATACACTCATACAGTCTGACACCAGAAACATGATCACTGAAGAGAAAAACCAGCCCGAATGTTATTTTCCCTCTGATGCAGTAATTACCAGTTGTTATATAATATGATGAGAATGTTTCCATATCGAAATTACAAAGTATTCAGAGAATACACTGGGCCTTGTGTGCCCTGAGAGAGGCCAAGGAACTGCTCTAGAGGGTAAATAAATGTTCTCTAGGATAGGCGTTATGCATCGTTTCACTTAACCTCCACCAACAACCCAATGAGTTAACCTTTCTTCCCATTTCACATATAAAGAAATAAAGCAGCCAGGTGCAGTGCCTCACGCCTGTAATCCCAGCACTTAGGGAGGTGGAGGTGAGAGGATTTCCTGAGTCCAGGGGTTTGAGACCAGCCCGGGCAACTCAGTGAGACCTTATCTCTACAATAAATCAAAAATTAGCCGGATGTGGTGGCGCACACCTGTGATTCCAGCTACTTGGAAGGCTAAGCAAAAGGTCGAATCTACAATGGCTGTGAGCATGCTGCTGCACTCCAGCCTGGGCAACAGAGTGAGACTTCAAATCAAAAAAGTGAGCAATCAAGATATAAAGCACTGAAAAGTAATTTATTTAAGATTAGACGTAAAAGCTAAAACCAAGTTGCAAACCCAGACCCTGTATTTGTGATTAGCGACTGGTAAGGAGAAACTGATGTGACCCGAGGACACAAAAAATCTTCACAAAAGTCAAGTTTGGTAAGCGTTATCAGTCTCTAAATCTTACCATTTTGCGAAGTTTAACCACTCGGGTACCACCATTCTTGTCACCACCAACCGGTTTTGTAACAGTTGCAAGAACCTTCTCCTTTTTTTTCTTTTCAACCTACAAGGACACAAATGCATCACAAGGTAAGAGGATGACAATGAAGGCTAAGATACAATGGTCAGTGCTTCCCTCTTCCTTACCTTGGATTTAGCTGCTGAGTACTTCCTCTTGTACAAGGCCTTTCTGGAATACATAGCAGATCGGGAATATCTTCCAATTCCTCTGACAAGGACAGGATTTCGGCTGCAGTGGGGTTTCCCCTTCTTCGGCTTTTTAGCCTTGAGCTTACCCTTTTTCACCTTGCCACCAGCATCAGCCTTCTTGGCTTCAGGTTTCTTTTCCTTAGCATTTGGCTTCTCAACTTTTTCACCCGCCATCTACCAGTATTTGGAGGAAAAAAACGCACTTCAGCAATCAGCCAATAACAAGGCAATACTGAAACTGGGCTAAGCTCACCCTAACTCCCCCTCCCCTCTTAAGAGATAGGTCTTTCTCCCAAACTAATTTACACTTCTACCCCCAAATCCTCATTATGGTTCACCTTGGGGTTGTCTCAAGACACTACACACTTTTTGAGGCTTTCACACGCATTAGGTTTCTGCTAAATAGTGAGCAAAAGTCCTACATCATGATTTTATGATTCGCATTGTGCGAACTGAAAAACTCAATAGTCTTTATCCAAGTCTCCGCACCCAAAAAGCAGCGATACCAGAACTTGAACATTCAGGACCTTTCCTCTTAACTTTTTGAGACCAACGTCTCATTCGTGAAGTTCCGTTTAAGAGGTGACACAAACACATTAATCCTAAACTCAGCTCAGACTGAAAGAAAGCGCAAAGAGGCGACTTCCGGTCGGGGACATAGGGAGACCGGGAAAAAAACTTCTGGCTTCAGCCCCTAAACCCCAACATGGCTAACACAGACTTAGCGGCGTCTTCTGGAACCCAGACCCGGGATTCCAGAGCCCGCGCCGTCGCCCAAGTTTCTCCAACCCCACCAGCCTGTCATGGACCCCCAAAAGGGTCCCGTTCCTCCGGCCCAATATCGTATGGCGAACAGCCGGAGAGATCCTCTACCGCATTCCACCTCATCCTCCTTCGTGCCCCGCCGCAAACCCAAGCGAAATAAATGAAGCGTCTGCGAGGCCTCTCAGTTGGCTCTGGGTGTGTCTGACCCCCGTAGGTGTCGACTTGATGCCGTCCACGCTCGGATGGGGAAGGATTGGGGTCCCCAAATCGAGTAGCCATAAGAACCCCGCCATTCCTACCTTGCAGGATGGGAAAGAGAACTAAGATACCGGCTTCCGGTCTATAAGCAATTACGAGAAGCGTCGAGACTCACGTCCTTCCGGATCTACGGCATCATGGGAAATGTAGTTTTCCCATCAAGGGCAATGTAGTCTTTTGTAGCAAACTATATTTCTTTCTTCTCATCTCTTTTCTTTTTTTTCTTTCTTCTCTCCCTCTCTCTCCTCTTCCTTTCTTCCTTCCCTTTCTTCTCTTGTCTTCCTTCTCCCTCTTCATCTCTTCTCCCTCCCTTCCTTCCTTCCTTCTTTCTCTTTCTTTCTTTCTCAGGCAGTCCACTAGCCTCTGCCTACCAAAGTGCTGGGATTACAGCCTGGCCTATATTTCTTAATGAGAGGCAGAACGAAAGAACATTTTGTGTTGCAATGTTTTAGTTTGAAGACCAGTTTTTTAAAAATTAAAAAAGCCGGCCTCGGTGGCTTAGCCTGTAATCCCGCGCCTTTGGGAGGCTGAGGTGAGTGGATTGCCTGAGCCCGCGGGTTGGAGACCCGCCTGGGCAGGCGAAACCTCATCTCTACAATAAAATCAAAAAAATTAGCCGGGCGTGGTAGCGCGCGCCTGTAATTCCGGCTACTTGGAAGGCTGAGGCGGAAGGATCGCCGGAGCCCAGCAGGCGAGGCTGCGGTGGCCGGGAGCGGCCACTGCACTCCAGTCTGGGCAACCGAGTGAGACTCCAACTCAAAAAAAAAAAAAAGATGTACAGACCAGTCAAATTTTCAAAGGACTTTTGGGAATCAACATAAGGTTGCAACTTTTTTGGTTTACTTAGAACATTACAAAACACTGCTACTCTCACTGTAGGAATGGATATATGAAGTACATAGACTCCAATAAAGTGAAATCTTTCCTGTGAAGGGCTGGTTGAGAATATTCCGGGTACATTTGCTCCACAGTTGGCTTATCCCCAAGTCAGACTTTTTAGGCTCCAAGTCAGATTTATAAACTATGCTCAGTGACAGAGGGTCAAAAAACCTAGGATTTAAAGTGCATAAAAATGGGACGGGCGTGGTGACTCAAGCCTTTAATTTCAGCACTTTGGGAGGCTGAGGTGAGAGGATTGCCTGAGCCCATGGGTTCAAGACCAGTCTGGGCAATTGGTGAGACCTCATCTCTACAATGAATCAAAAAATTAGCCAGGCATGGTAGCGCATGACTATAGTTCAGGTTACTTTTAACACTGAGGCGGAAGGATTGCCTGAGCCCAGCAGGTTGATGGCAGGGTGGCTGTGAACCTGCCACTGCACTCCATCCAGCTTGGGAGACAGAGTGAGATGCCAACTCAAATAAAATAAAATAAAATGCATAAAAATATATTCCTGCTTTTGAAAGATACACAGGGAAAAACAAAAAAAATGAATATAAGTTATTTCTCTTGGGTGATTTAGGGAAGTTTTGCGGAAAAGTTGATTTCTTTGTTGAGTTTGGAAGAATAAATACAAAATTTGGCAGATGAAAATGGCGATTGGAACAAATGCAAAAGGCATGGTCATTCATCATTTCTAGAAGCATTTAGTAGCCATTTCATACTCAATTATTCATTTCTTTCTTTTTTTTTTTTTTTGAGTTGGAGTCTCACTCTGTCACCCAGACTGAAGTGCAATGGTCGTTCCCGGCCACTGCAGCCTTGACGTGCTGGGCTCCGGCCAACCTTCCGCCTCAGCCTTCCAAGTAGCTGGAACTACAGGCATGCACTACCACGCCCGGCTAATTTTTGATTTATTGTAGAGATGAGGTCTCGCTGCCCAGGCGGGTCTCGAACCCGCGGGCTCAGGCAATCCACTCTCCTCGGCCTCCCAAAGTGCAGGATTACAGGCTGAGCCACCGAGCCCGGCCATCGATTTTACTTCATAAGGTTGTTAGGGAAATTAAATAATACACCAAAAAGTACTAAGAACTATATTTGATGCATGGAAAGTGTTATATAAATGTTAGCTCTTGTTACCATCACCACCAACACCACTGATGAGGTCCTACTATGTGCCAGGTATTTTACTGTTTATGTACCAGGTTGGGCACGGTGGCTCATGATTGTAATCCCAGCACTTTGGGAGGCGGAGGAGAGAGGATTGCCTGAGCCCAGAGGTTTGAGATCAGACTGGTCAACTTGGTGAGTTCTCGTCTCTACAATAAATAAAAAAATAAGCCAGATGTGGTGGTGTGCACCTGTGGTTACAGCTACTTGGAAGACTGAGGTAAATAGATTGCCTGAATCCTGCAAGTTGAGGTTATGGTGGCCGTGAGCATGCCACTGCACTCCAGCCTGGTTGACAGAGTGAGACTCTGACTAAAAATAAATAAATAAATAAAAAATTACAAATAAAATAAAGTTGATGTATCAGAGATAATAAGAGCAATATTGTGTGTTATGTGGCAGTAACAGTGCTATGTGTCTTGCTTTATATCATTTAATCCTCACAACAACCTGTGATTGATACTATTATGAGGAAATTGAGGTTCAAAAAGGTTAAGTAACTTGCTCACAGCATGGGTCTAATTCCAAAGATTGCACTTTATTTATTTATTTTTTTTGAGTTGGAGTCTCACTCAGTTGCCCAGACTGGAGTGCAGTGGCCGCTCCCGGCCACCGCAGCCTCCACCTGCTGGCTCCGGCGATCCTTCCGCCTCAGCCTTCCAAGTAGCTGGAAGTACAGGTGTGTGCTACCATGCCCAGCTAATTTTTTTATTTCTTGTAGAGATGTAGTCTCGTCAAGTTGCCCAGGTGGGTCTCGAACCCACGGGCTCAGGCAATCCACTCACCTCAGCTCCCCAAAGTGCTGGGGTTACAGGCTGAGCCACCAAGCCTGTCTCAAAGATTGCACTCTTAACCATCAAGCTGTAATGATTAAAGAGATAATTTTTTTTTGAGTCGGGGTCTCACTCTGTCACCAAGGCTGGAGTGCAATGCCATGATCGATCATGGCTCACCACAGCCTCAAACTCCTGGGCTCAGGTGATCCTTCCACCTCAGCTTCCCGAGTAGCTGGAACTATAGGCATGCACCACCACACCTGGCTAATTTTTTGATTTTTTTGTAGAGACAAGATCTTACTATGTTACCCAGGCGGTCTCAAACTTCTAACTTCAAGTGATCCTTTGACCTCAGCCTCCAAAAGTGCTGGAATTCCAGGCATGACCTACCACATCTGGCTTAAAGGGATGATTATTAAAAAAAAATGCATGAGAGTTCTTTCTCATATTAGAATTAAAAATAAGAATAGTCATAGCCGGGTTCGGTGGCTCAGCCTGTAATCCCGCGCCTTTGGGAGGCTGAGGTGAGTGAATTGCCTGAGCCCGCGGGTTCGAGACCCCCCGGGCAGTGAGACCTCATCTATACAATAAAATCAAAATATCAGCCGGGCATGGTAGCGCGAGCCTGTAATTCCGGCTACTCGGAAGGCTGAGGTGGAAGGATTGCCAGAGCCCAGCAGGTCTAGGCTGCGGTGGCCGGGAGCGGCCACTGCACTCCAGTCTGGGTGACAGAGTGAGACTCCAACTCAAAAAAAAAAAAAAAGAATAGTCATTATCTTTTGCAAAATAAGCAACATAGTATATCTGATAGTTTTTTTACTGCTTCAGAGCCCTTAAACCAACAGGTACACATTTGTAATATCTTCTAGCTTGAATGTTTTATTCTCTTCCATTTGCTTGTTGCTGGTTGTTGGAGCTTTTTACCTTGATTTCTTCAGATCCAAACCACCCACTTACTGGCTATGATCGACTGAGGATACAAATAATTATGAGATGCCTCTGAAGGCCTCAGAGATTTCAATGAAACCCTCTAGACTACAGTGAATGCTAAAACTTTTGCTAAAACATGTGTCTTTTTTTTTTTTTTTTTTTTTTTTGAGTTGGAGTCTCACTCTGTCACCTAGACTGGAGTGCAATGGCTGCTCCCGGCCACTGCAGCCTCGACCTGCTGGACTCCGGCGATCCTTCCGCCTCAGCCTTCCGAGTAGCTGGAACTACAGGCGCGCGTTACCATTCCCAGTTAATTTTTGATTTATTGTAGAGATGAGGTCTCATCAAGTTTCCCAGGCGGGTCTTGAACCCGCGGGCTCAGGCAATCCACTCACCTCGGCCTCCCAAAGTGCTGGGATTACAGGCTGAGCCACCGAGCCCGGCCAAAACATGTGTCTTCTAAATCTGTCTGCCCTCCATACAGATCAAGGATGAGTATGATCTTTTTTTTTTAGTTGGAGTCTCACTCTGTCACCCAGACTGGAGTGCAGTGGCACGCTCCCAGCCACTGCAACCTCGACCTGCTGGTCTCCGGCGATCCTTCCGCCTCAGCCTTGCAAGTAGCGGAAACTACAAGTGCGCGCTACCACGCCCAGCTAATTTTTGATTTATTGTAAAGAGGACTCGCCAAGTTTCCCGGGTGGGTCTTGAACCCGCGGGCTCAGGCAATCCACTCTTCTCGGCCTCCCAAAGTACTGGGATTACAGGCTAAACCACTGAGCCTGGCTGAATATGATCTTAATAGGCTGAATTTCAAGCCAGTGTAGGATTATTCATTATTTCGGTATGTAATAATCATGAGGAAAAGCCTGGACACTGCTCTTTTATTTGTTTAGTTTTCTGACCAAAGCACTTCTTAGAAACTGCAACTGTGGAAAATGTATCATGATGATAAATGAAGTGCAGAGTTGTTTTCTTGAGCTCCTCAAAATTCTAACAATCTCAGAGACTTTGACCTAGTAAATGACCCAAAATGTGTGTTAAATGACCTCACACTGAAATAGACGTAAACGAGCCCCCTCTTGTGTTTTGTTGTGGTATTGCAAAATTTACGATTCATTATTTTGGCAAAATAACACCAATATGTTGGTTATAAAGCAAACATTATTAAGCACTTGGTTTTGCCATATGTAAAATGCTCTTAAATCTATGCAAAACTTTAATCACAGACTTTTTTTGTAGACACTAACTCATTTTAAGCCTCAATGAAACTTCCCTGTGAGGTAGGTATTTAAGATAAAATAATTTAGGCTTGTTTACAATAAATGAATTGCCCAAGGTCATGCATTTTTTTTTTTTTGAGTCAAGGTCTCATTCTGTCACTCAGGCTGGAGTGCAGTGGCAAGATCACAGCTCACTGCAGCCTCAACCTCCTGGGCTCTGGCGATCACTCTGCCTCGGCCTCCTGAGTAGCTGTGACTACAGGTGCACACCACCATGAATGGCTAATTAAAAAAAAAATTTCATAAAGATGAGGTCTCACTATTTACCCAGGCTGATTTTGAACTCCTGGACTCCAGCAATCCTCCCACCTAGGTCTCCCAAAGTGTTGGGATTACAGATGTGAGTTACTGTGCCTGACCAAGTTCATATACATCCTTAAGTGGAATCATCTCTCTTTGTGCCACAGAAAGACAGAAAATCAGTAGATATTTGAGCTGCAGAAAGGACACTGTCTTTATAGTCTGAAAACTACTTGCTATATAATAAGCCTCTGCACATCTGTTGTCTTATTTATTTTATTTTTTATTTTTATTTTTGAGTTGGAGTCTCACTCCGTCTCCCAGGCTAGAGTGCAGTGGCATGCTCACGGCCACCCCAGCTTTGACCTGCTGGGCTCTGGCAATCCTTCCACCTCAGCCTTCCAAGTTACTGGAACTACAGGCACGTGCTACCATGCCTGGATAATTTTTTATTTATTGTAGAGATGAGGTCTCTCCAAGTTGCCTGGGTTGATCTCGAACCCCTGGGCTCATGCAATCCTCTCACCTCAGACTGTCAAAGTGCTGGGATTACAGGCTTGAGCCACCGCGCCCAGCCTACTTTATTTTTTATTTTTTGAGTCAGTGTCATTCTGTCGTCCAGACTGGAATGGAGTGGCATGATCACAGCTACCACAGCCTTGACTTGTTGGGCTCAGGTGATCCTTCCACATCAGTCCACATCAGTCTTCCAAGCAGCTAGGACTACAGGTGAGTGCCATCACACCCAGATAATTTTTTTGATTTATTTTATTTTATTTTTTTGAGTCAGATTCTCACTCTGTCACCCAGGCTGGAGTGCAGTGGCAGGCTCATAACCACCACAGCTTTGACTTTCTGGGCTCAGGTGATCCTTCTGCCTCAGCTTTCCAAGTAGCTGGAACCACCATGCCCAGCTAATTTTTTTTATTTATTGATTGTAGAGATGAGGTCTCACCATGTTACTTAGGCTGGTCTCGAACCTCTGAACTCAGGCAATTCTCTGGTCTCTGCCTCCCAAAGTCCTGAGATTACAGGTTTCAGCTGCCGTCCCTGACCTTTTTGATTTATTGTAGAGATGAGGTCTTGCCATGTTGCCCCGACTGGTCTAGAACTCCTGGGCTCAGGCAGTCCTCTCACCCCAGCCTTCCAAAGTGCTGGGATTATAGGTATGAACCACCATGCCTGGCCTTGTTCTCTTATTTATAATATGAGGATGGTATTGATCATATTGTTAATACCTCCTCCTTATGTGTTAATATTAAAGTCAACATAGTGATTCAGTCTCTCACCTAATCATTTTCTTACCAGAAAGTTAATGGATGCACTATTTTTGGTGTGGGGAAAAAAAAACCCCAACACCAAATCACAAAATTCTGGAAAGTTAAATTAAACCAAATCAACAAGATAACAAATAAATAAATATTATATGTACTTACATACATATATGCACCTATACATGAATATGTGTATATAAAAATATGTACATGTTATGAACCTTTAATTATATATACATATATTTTGAACCCATTTATTTTTTCATTTTTACTTTTTTTTAGAAAGAGGGTCTCACTCTGTGTCCCAGGTTGGAGTGCAGTAGACTGATCACAGCTCACTGCAACCTTAAACTCCTGGGCTCAAATAATCTTCCTTCCTCAGCCTTCCAAGTAGCTGGGACTATAGGCGTGGGCTGCTATACCTGGCTAATTAAAAAACAAGCCGGGCCGGGCTCGGTGGCTCAGCCTATAATCCCATGCCTTTGGGAGGCTGAGGTGAGTGAAATGCCAGAGCCCATGGGTTCGAGACCCGCTTGGGCAACTTGGCGAGACCTCATCTCTACAATAAATCAAAAAATCAGCCGGGCATGGTAGCACATAACTGTAATTCCGGCTACTTGGAAGGCTGAGGAAGGAAGGATCACCGGAGCCCAGCAGGTCGAGGCTGCGGTGGCCGGGAACGGCCACTGCACTCCAGTCTGGGCGACAGAGTGAGACTCCAGCTCAAAAAAAATAAATAAATAAAAAATAAAATAAATAAAAAATAAAAATAAAAAAATAAATTTTTTTTAGAGGTAGACTCTCTCTGTGTTACTCAAGCTGGTCTTGAACTCCTGCCCTTAAGTGATCCTCCCTTCCTAACCTCCCAAAGTGCTGGCATTACAGGTATAAGCCACCAAGTCCTTGAACCCATTAAAAAAAATAAAATAGGCCGGGCTCGGTGGCTCAGCCTGTAATCCTGCACTTTGGGAGGCCGGGTGAGTGGATTGCCTGAGCCCGCGGGTTCGAGACCTGCCTGGGCAACTTGGCAAGACCTCATCTTACAATAAATCAAAAAAAAAAAATTAGCTGGACGTGGTAGCGCACGCCTGTAGTTCCAGCTACTTGGAAGGCTAAGGCAGAAGTATTGCCGGAGCCCAGCAGGTTGAGGCTGCGGTGGCTGGAAGTGGCCACTGTACTCTAGTCTGGGTGACAGAGTGAGACTCCGACTCAAAAAAAAAAAAAATCAAAAAATTAGCCGGGCGTGGTAGCCCACGCCTGTAATCCCGGCTACTTGGAAGGCTGAGGCGGAAGGATCGCCGGAGCCCAGCAGGTCGAGGCTGCAGTGGCCGGGAGCGGCCACTGCACTCCAGTCTGAGCAACAGAGTGAGACTTCAACTAAAAAAAAAATAATAATAATAAAATAAAATAGATAAAATAGAAACAATTCATTTTCATTTTCTTTCTTTTTTTGAGTCTCACTCTGTCGCCCAGGCTGGAGTACTGTGGCACACTCAGGGCCACCCCAGCATTGACCTGCTGAACTCTGGTGATCCTTACGCCTCAGCCTTCCAAGTAGCCAGATCTACAGGCCCACACTACCATGCATGGATAATTTTTGATTTATTGTAGAGATGAAGTCTCGCCAAAGTGCCTGGGCTGGTCCCGAACCCACAGGCTCAGGCAATCCACTCACCTTGGCCTCCCAAAGTGCTGAGATTACAGGCTGAGCCACTGGAGCTGGCCAGAAACAATTCTTTTTTTTTTTGAGAAACCCACAGGCTCAGACAATCCACTGACCTCGCTGAGTGCTGAGTGCTGAGATTACGGGATTACAGACTGAGCCACCAAGCCTGGCCAGAAACAATTCTTTTTTTTTTTTTTTTTTGAGTTGGAGTCTCACTCTGTCACCCAGACTGGAGTGCAGTGGCTGCTCCCGGCCACCGCAGCCTCGACCTGCTGGGCCCCGGAATCCTTCCGCCTCAGCCTTCCAAGAAACAATTCTTAAATGTGTTATGTATGTCAGGGGTCCCAATCCTTGGGCCATGGGCCAGTATGGGTCTGTGGCCTGTTAGGAAATGGGTTGCACAGCAGTGGGTGAGTGGCAGGCGAACAGCAAGCAAAGCTTCACCTGTATTTACAGCTGCTCCCCATTGCTTGAAGCACCGCCTGAGCTCTACCTCCTGTCAGATCAGCACTGAAAAGCCTGCTTACATTTCCAACATCCACTTTTTGTGAACAGGGTTTTCTGCAGTGACAACAACCAAAGCATGATTACAGAGTAGATTAGACAAAAACAACACACTTTGGGTGTCACTGTCTCCCATCTCCCCCAGATAGGACCATCTAGTTGCAGGAAAACAAGCTCAGGGCTCCCACTGATTCTGTATTGTGGTGAGTTGTATAATTATTTCATTATATATTACAATGTAATAAGACCAGAAATAAAGTGCACAATGTGGTTGGGTTAGGGAGGATGTGTACCCAGGCTGGAGTGCAGTGGCACACTCATGGCCACCACAGCCTTGACCTGCTGGGCTCAGATGATCTTTCCACCTCAACCTTCCAAGTAGCCAGAACTACAGACGTGCACTGCTACACCTGACTAATTACTTAATTTATTGTAGAGATGATGTCTCACCAAGTTGCCTGGGTTGGTCTTGAACCTATAGACTCAGGCAATCCTCTTGCCTCCACTTCTCAAAGTGCTGGGATTATAGGCTTGAGCCACTATGCCTGGCTAAACTTGTATCATTTTCATAGTTGAAAAAGAAATTCAAACAAAGTGTCTCTAAATGTATGTATCTTAAGCTTGTTATGTGCCAGGCACTGTGCTAGGCTCTGGGCATATAAAGATGAGAAGACAATGATGACTTCATCTTAAAAGGAGCTCAGATGTTGGGTGCAGTGGCTCACGCCTGTAAACCTAGCACTTTGGGAGGCCAAGGCAGGAAGATCACTTCAAACTAGTAGTGGGAAGCATAGTGAGACTTTTCTCTATTAAAAATTTATTTTTAAATAAAAGAGTTCATAATCTAGAGGGAGACACAAAACAATGATAACAGACCCAACAATGATGGTGAAATATGTTAGGTGCTGATAGAGGCATGAACAGGCAGACCCAAGAGCATAGGAAGTGGGACCTCTATTTTATTCTCAGAAAGTGGTTGAGGGATCTGTGCTTGAGTTGTAGCTGAACCTAGCATGACACTTACTTTTGCAAATGGAGAAGGGTTTGAAAGATATTCCAGGCAGAAGGAACTAAATTTTGGAAGGCAGGAATGCAAGAAACAGCAAGAGGTCTTTGGAAATTCTCAGATTATGTGAGCATGTAAGATAGAACGTGACTAGAAGGGCCTGTGTGTTAAAGAAATAATTTCAATCCTTCACACAACAGAAGAGTGACATGGTTTGAACAGTATTCTAGAAAGATCATCCTAGTTGCAGAGTGTACAGAATACAGAAAAGTCTAGGAAGGCAATGGTTCCCGTACTCAAAGAACTTATAGTTTACTTTGGACAAGAGGCAAATAGTAACCAGCATATATTACATGTTTACTTTCCCAGGCACTGTTCTAAGTACTTCACAAACCTACCCTATTGGGTTGGTAGTATTTTTATCCCCATTTTGCAGAGAAGGAAACAAGAGCAGTCACATGACTTGCTTATGTACACCCAGGCAGGCAGATCAAGAACTTGATCCCCATGTGATACTGCCTCTTAGATTTATAGTGGGGTGTGTTAGGTTCTAATGATAGGTGTCTTTTTTTTTTTTTGAGTTGGAGTCTCACTCTGTTGCCCAGACTGGAGTGCAGTGGCCGCTCCTGGCCACCGCAGCCTCAACCTGCTGGGCTCCGGCGATCCCTCTGCCACAGCTTTCCAAGTAGCTGGAACTACAGGTGCACGCTACCATGCCCAGCTCATTTTTTTAATATATATTGTAGAGATGAGGTCTCACCAAGTTGCCCAGGCGGGTCTCAAACCCGCGGGCTCAGGCAATCCACTCACCTCAGCCTCCCAAAGGCGCGGAATTACAGGCTGAGTCACCGAGCCTGGCTTGATAGGTGTCTTAGTGACCATCTAACTTGGACTGGGAGAATCAAGTAAGTCTTCTATTCCAAGGAAAGTGGCTTCTAGTCTGAGATCAGAGGCATAATCTAGAGTTCAAGTATGGCTTATTGAGTGTGAAAGTCATTCAGCACGGTTGAGTCACAGAGAATGACAGGGGTTGGTGAAGCAAACCCGGACTGGACCAGGTGGTTGTTAAAAAATTTATGGACTTCATCCTAAAATCAAGGTGAAGTCATTGAAGGATTCAATGTAGAAAGTGACTAGTTGTGCAGTTTAGATTACTCTTGCTACCATGTGAAGAATGGACCAGGAATGGCTATTACCCAAGTTAAACTGGCATGTATTAAAGGTGATTTTTGTGAGGAGCACATCAATGCTAAAGTAAGTAGCAAACCATGTGAGTGTTCTTTATATGGGATTGAGATGGAAAGCATTAGAAGAACATGCAGATTTTGGAACTATATAGATGTGGGTTAAAATTCTGGCTCTGGGCAGGTGCAGTGGCTCAAACCAGTAATCCCAGCACTTTGGGAGGCTGAGGTGAGAGGATTACCTGAGCCCACGGGTTCAAGATGAGCCTGGACAACATGGTGAGACCTTGTCTCTACAATAAATAAATAAACAAATAAAAATTAGCTGGGCATAGTAGCATGCGCCTGTAGTTCTGGCTATTTGGAAGGATCACCTGAGCACAGCAGATTGAGGATGCGGTGGCTGTTAGTGTGACACTGCACTCCAGCCTGGGCGGCAGAGTGAGACTTACACACACACACAAACACACACAAAATTCTGGCTCTGGTTCAGGTCCGTAAACCCAGCAATCTGGGAGGCTCAGGTGAGAGGATTGCTTGAGGGCTTGAACTATGTGGGACCACTGCACTCAATGCTGTGTCAAAATAAAACTAATTCTGGCTCTGCCACTCACTAGATCTGTAGCATTTCATGACTCATGACACACACAAAAATAAAATATTATTTTATTTATTATTACTTTATTCATTTATTTTGAGTTGGAGTCTCACTCTGTCACCCAGGCTGGAGTCAGGCGGTCCTTCCACCTTAGCCTTCCAAGTAGCAGGAACTACAGTCCTGTGCTACCACCTCCGGCTGATTTTTTGTATTGTAGAGATGAGGTCTCATTATGTTGCCCAGGCTGGTCTTGAACCCACTGGTTCAGGTAATCCTTTCACCTCGGTCTCCCAAAGTGCTGGGATTACAGGCTTGAGCCACGGCGCCTGGCTTTAATGTATTTTTAAAAGGGTCTGGATGGGTCTTGCTCTGTTGCCCAGGCTGGAGTGTAGGGGCGGGATCATGGCTCACTGCAGTTTTAAATTCCTATGCTCAAGCTTTCCTGCCTCAGCTCTCTGAGTAGCTGAGACTACAGGCATGTCACTACGAATGGCTAATTTACTTTTTTTTGTTTGTAAAGACAGGACTTTGCTATATTGCCCAGGCTAGTCTCGAAGTCCCAGGCTCAAGAAATCTTTCCCCCTTGGCCTCTCAAAGCACTGGGATTACAGACGTGAACTACTGTGATAGGCCTTATATTTTTAAGTTTATATCTATATAAAATTTATCTGTATTATGGCAGCTTCTCCCATGAGAACAAAACGATTTTTGTTTTTGTGCTCGGTTACAGGCCCTTCTTTTTTTTTTTGAGTTGAGTCTCACTCTGTCACCCAGACTGGAGTGCAGTGGCATGCTCCCAGCCACCCGCAGCCTTGACCTGCTGGGCTCCAGCGATCCTTCCGCCTCAGTCTTCCAAGTAGCCGGAATGACAGGCATGCGCTACCACACCCGGCTGACTTTTTGATTTATTGTAGAGATGAGGTTTCGCTGCCCAGGCAGGTCTCGAACCCGCGGGCTCAGGCAATCCATTCACCTCAGTCTCCCAAAGGCGCAGGATTACAGGCTGAGCCACCGAGCCCGGCTTAATTTTTTTGATTTATTGTAGAGATGAGGTCTCGCCAAGCTGCCCAGGCGGGTCACGAACCACATCCCCCTGTTCTAAAGATAGAACCCAGAAAGTAGAAAACACTCAACAGATGCTTAACTTTAATAACTGTTAACAATCTTTTTTTTTTTTTTGAGCTGGAGTCTCACTCCTTTGCCCAGACTGGAGTGCAGTGGCCCGGCTAATTTTTTGATTTATTGTAGAGATGGTGGGGGGG
>NW_007108370.1:165006-165473 GCF_000164805.1 Carlito syrichta
GGGGGGGGGGGGGGGGAAGCGGTAATCTTGCTATATTGCCCAAGCTGGTCTCGAACTCCTTGGCTCGAGTGATCCTCCCGCCTCGGTTCCCCAAAATGTTAGGATTACAAGTGTGAGCTACCACGCCCAGCTTGTCTTCATTTTGTAGAAATAAAGGAATGCAGGAAACTGACGCTCGGAGACATTAAGTCACTTTCCCAATATTCCACCGCCAGTACGTGGAGCGGCGATTTGTGGAATGAAATGAATGAAACTGACTTGGCAGTCACCACGGAGATGGAAACTGACACCGTGGGAGCGGATGCGATGGCCGATGGAGTGAGTACAGCGCTGAGCGCGCAGCTCACACTCCGCCGCCGGGGCTTAGGGGAGGAAGCCGGAGGCTTCGGAAACTGCGCAGTGTCGCCTCCATAGAGCCGCGGAACTGCCATCACCAGCCGCCTTGCCGTTCTCCGTTGACGGGAAGC
>NW_007108370.1:166014-175355 GCF_000164805.1 Carlito syrichta
GGACCGCGGCCCCGGGTGGCGGGGGCAGGTTCCCTCCTGGACCCTTCGTCCTCCCGGGACGGCCCCGCCGCGCTCCCATCCCTCGCGTCCCCATTCATTTCCTGCCTCCCGGAGTTCCGGCTAGCGCAGCCCCGGGGGATGCCCGTCCGGACGGGGGCAGGTAGAGCCGCCGGGGGAACCGCGGACGCCGGGCGCCCGTCTCAGCGCCACATTCCTGACCCATTGCCTCATGAGAATTGCCTCATGGTGATTCCGAAATAACCCCGCGCACTTGGGGAGGCTCCTTGGGACGCGGGAGGGGAGCTGCGAGGGGCCAGGCCCCCCAGGGTCCTGCCCGCTGTGGGACACTGTCACTTGCGCGCATTTGGGGACTGAAGTCAGGACCCCTGACCCTTTTACATGCCCCTTTGCGTCTTCTTTTCCTTCCACCCCTCACGCGCCAGACATGGAAAAACTGACTGTGTCTGCAGCCAGTAGAAGTATTTCCTTCCTCTGCGATCTTCGCTTTGGAGGTGGCAGGCAAGGGAGCTGCATCTGGTGATTTAATCCTTCACTACAGCCTTAAAAGCTAGGTCACTTTAGTGGTACCCCTTTTACGGACGTGGAAACTGAGGCTCAGAAGTAACATGCTAGTGAGTGACAGAATTTGAATCTAAGGGTCAGAAGGAGGATCAGTGAGTTAATGAGACCCTTTGAAAGTTCAGGGTTAATTCTAGTACTAAGAGCTAACATTTGCTTAGTTCTTACTCTGAACCAAATACGTTTAATCTTCACAATCACCCTCTCAGGTCGCTGCTATTATCCCCGTTCTGAAGATGAGTAAACTGAGTCTCAGAAGTTATGTAATCTGCCTAATGTCACAGCTAATAGGTGGTGGTACCAGGATCCCTACAGTTAATCACCATGTTATTATTATTTTATAGCTATTGCTAATAATTTAGGAGCCTTAATCATGTTGTTAAACAGTACTGTGACCTATTTTCAGATAATGATCTGCTATTTTGTATCATTACTCTTTATATACCACTCACGCATGAGACCCATTGTCTATTCTTTCCCATGATTGTCCAGTTATGGTCACTGTCTTAGATGTTTGAAAAATGGTTCAAACTGTTGGGGCTATTTGAATGAAAGACTTTTCAAAACATTAGGAAGATCTCAAAACATACCTGCACTTTCCTCACTCATGGATCTGGAATAATAAAGGGGAGAAAAAAGCTGAGAACTCTCAGGAAGTGAGTGACTTGGACAGGTCGGTTGGCAAGTGCTTACAGATCTGGATAATATATAATGCATTTCAACAGAGCAGTGTGTAGCCTCAAATGTTCTAATTCTTTAGGGAGCTTTTAAATAAAACAGTTGTCTGTTCTTTAATCTGTCAAATAGTCATTGAGCCTTTTGTTCCTTGTGTCTTCTCTTCCAGACAAGTAAGGATCTGCTCTTTAGGAGACAAAAAGACAGGGGGCTGGGGGCTGGGAAAGGGTCTGTGTAGTAATAGACCCTACATTGTCCAGCTTGTTTGTTTAGAAGCAGAAGAGTGTGGGCATAGCCAAGGGAGCAAGTGGTAAAGATGACAGTTTGAAATGGAGTAATTCCTTTTCTCGTCCAACCCTGGTATTGTGTGCCACCTAAAAAATCAGATTAGGAACACATAATTAGGAATGACTGTTTTTGTTTTGTTTTGTTTGTTTTGAAAGTAGGATTTATTGAGAGGACAGAAAAACTCCCAGAGCAGGAGGGGACCCAAGGGGGTTGCCCTTGTTTTGTTTCTTAATTGTAGGTCTGTTTTATTTTTTAAACAGCTTTGTTGAGGTACAAATGACATGCAGTATAAGTTGCATATATTTACGTGTACAATTTGATCCATTTTGACATATGTATACACTCGGGAAACCATTACCACAGTCACGATAATGACCATATTTCTCATCCCTCGTGATGTTTCCTCGTGTTCTTTATAATCCTTCCTTTGTTCTTAGGCAACCGCTGTTCTGCTTTCTGTCACTGTATATTAGTTTGCATTTCCTAGAATTTTATATAAATTGAATTATGCAGTATTTCCCCTTTTTGGGGGGAGGTCTGGCTTCGTATGTTCAGCATAATTAAGTTGAGATTCATTCATGTTTTAGTATGTGACAAATAGTTTCTTGCTCTTTATTACTTAGTAGTATTCCATTGTATGGGGTATTGTGGTTTGCTTATCTATTTACCTGTTGAGGGACATTTAGTTGTTTCCTGAGTTTGGCTATCACAAGTAAAGATGCTCTGAATGCTTGTATACAGGTGTTTGTATGGCCTTATGCTTTCCTTCCTCTCAGTAAAGGTCTACAAGTAGAATGACTATATTATATAGTAGGCATATATTTAACCTTTTCAGAAATTGCCAAGCTTTTCCAAAGTGGTCATACCATTTCGATTCCTACCAGGAGTGTGTGAGAGTTAAAGTTACTCCACATCCTTGCCAGCACTTGGTATGGTTAGTCTTTTATATTTTACCTCTTTTAGTGGGTGTGACATGGTCTCTTGTTTTGTTTTTTTTCCGCAGCCTCGACTTGCTGGGCTCCGGCGATCCTTCCGCCTCAGCCTTCCGAGTAGCCGGAATTACAGGCATGCGCTACTGTGCCCGGCTGATTTTTTTGATTTATTGTAGAGATGAGGTCTCGCTGCCCAGGCAGGTCTCGAACCTGCGGGCTCAGGCAATCCACTCACCTCAGCCTCCCAAAGGCGTGGGATTACAGGCTGAGCTACCGAGCTCGGCTTGACATGGTCTCTTATTGTAGTTTTAATCTGTACTTTTTTCCCTAGTGACTAATAATGCTAATTATCTTTTCATTTGCTCATTTACCATCTCTATATCTTCTCTGGTAATGTGTCTGTTTGTTCAAATCTGCTTATTTTTTATTGAATTGTTTTCTTATTATTGAGATTTGAGAGTTTTTTATATTATCTGAATAAAGTCATTTTCAGAATTGCAGTTATTTTCTCTTTGTGACTTGTTTTTTATTTTCTTTTTTTCAATAATTAAAAAAATTAAAATATATTTAGGGGGTACAAAACAGGTACAGAGTTCTTACATGCATGTGGGGAGACCAAAAAACAAAACAAAACAGAACTTATTTTAAAAAATTGTGTTTATTCTTACATGTTTCAACTTCAGTCACCTTCAAAGTACTCTCAGTTTGATGCAATACAACTATCAAAACATATTTTCCACTGCTCAAAATGGTTTCTGAACTCGTCAATTTTTTTTTTTTTTTGAGTCAGAGTCTTACTCTGTTGCCCAGGCTGGTGTGCAGTGGCATGCTCACGACCACCGCAACCTCCATCTGCTGGGCTCAGGCGATCCTTCTGCTTCAACCTTCCAAGTAGCTAGAACCACAGGTGCTTACCACCACACCCGGCTAATTTTTTTGATTTATTGTAGAGATGGGATCTTGCCAAGTCACCCAGGCTGGTCTCAAGCCCTAGGGTTCAGGCAGTTCTTGACCTCCCAAAGTGCTGGGATTACAGGCGTGAGCTACCATGCCCAGCTTCTGCCATTTTTTGTTTCACCTCTTCCACATTGGCAAAACGTTTTCTTTTGAGGACTTTTTTCATTTGGGGAAAAAAAAAAAACTTGCTTGGAACGAGATTGGGTGAATAGAAGGGTGAAAACTGTTAAGCTCTCAGTGCAGTGCAGGCAAGTGTGTTAGTAAATCACCCATCATGAAAGGGGCAAACACATTGAAAGAATCTCCAAAAAAAGAAAAAATTTTCTGAAACTGAACTCAGCCTCTCACAACAACACTAGTTGGTACACTGATGGGTTCCTAGAACACTCACCTAGTGGGGGAAGTCTGTACTACAAGAGGCCTTCCCTCCGAATGATAATTCCGGTGTTTTTTGGGTTTCCCCTTGTATATTGCATAGTTGTGAAGTCTGGGCTTTTAGTGTACTCATTATCTGATAGTGAACATTGTTCTCAGTAGGTGATTTTTCAACTCTCATTCTGTTTTTCATTGTCTTAACTGTTTTTTGAAGAGCAGAGGTTTTAGCTGGGTACTGAGACTCACATCTGTAATTCCAGCACTTTGGGAGGCAGAGGCGAGAGGACTGCCTGAACCCAGGGGTCTGAGACCAGCCTGGGCAACTTGGTGAGACCTCGTCTCCACAATAAATTAAAAAATCAGCAGGGCATGGTGGCGCATGCCTGTGGTTCCAGCTGCTTGGAAGACTGAGATGGAAGAATCATCTGAGTCCAGCAGGTCGAAATTGTAGTGGCTGTGAGCATGCCACTGCACTCCAACCTGGGCAACAGAGTGAGAGTCCTATTCAAAAATAAATAAATAAATAAATAAAATAAAAGATTAAAAAAGATGGAAGAGTAGAGGTTTCAATTTTTTTTTTTTTGGTGAGAAAGTAGGATTTATTGAGAGGACAGAAAAGCTCCCAAATGGGAGGGAACCCAAGGGGGTTGCCCTTAAATTTTGATGAAGTCCAATTTGTGATTTTTTGTTTATGGATTTTTTTTCTTTCCCCCAGACTGGAGTGCAGTGATCACAGCTCACTGCAGCTTTGACTTCCTGAGCTCAGAAGATCCTTCTGCCTCAGCTTTCCAAGTAACTGGAACTATAGGCATGTGCTACCACACTCAGCTAATTTTTCTTGATTTATTGTAGAGATGAAGTCTTGCCAAGTTGCCCAGGCTGGTCTCGAATCCCTGGGCTCAGGCAATCCTCTCATCTCAGCCTCCCAAAGTGCTGGGATTATAGGCATGAGCCATGATGCCCAGCTCTTTTTTAAATTATTTTTAACATAGTATTAATTCATTCAACAAGTAGTTATTGAGCCAGGCAGGATAGAACAGTAAGACAGCAAAGATTGCTATTCTCATGACTGAGGAAAAAAATAGACAAATACATACCTAAATAAGACAATTTCAGAAGCAATAAGTTCTAGGAGGGGAAAAAAAACCCTCACAAAAATGTGAGAATGGCAGAATGTAATTAGTTTTGTTAGATGGTCTAGGGAAGCTCTCAGAGAATACAATCATATGAGCTGACACCTGACTGGCAAGTATTATTCTGGATTTTGTTTTGCCTAATTATAAAAATAATTATTTTTGATTAGTGTCTTTAGGGTTAGATTTTTTTCCTTCCTTTCTTTTTTTTTTTTTTTTGAGTTGTAGTCTCGCTCTGTTGCCCAAACTGGAGTGCAGTGGCATGCTCACAGCCACCCCAGCATCGACCCGCTGAGCTCAGGCAATCCTTCTGCTTCAGCCTTCTAAGTAGCCAAAATTATAGGCACGCACTACCACACCTGACTAATTTTTTGATTTTTATTGTAAAGATGAGGTCTCACCAAGTTGCCCAGGCTGTTCTTGAACGGCGGGCTCCCAAAGTGCTGGAATTACAGGCTTGAGCCACCATGCCCGGCCTTTCCTTTCTTTCAATGGCTTTAGGAGGTACAAATAGTTTTTGGTCTGAGCTTTAAGTTTACCCACCACTCCCACCTGTGCACATTGTACCTGATTGGTGAAGGGTTAGATTTTTGTGTGCAGTCATTAAAATGTCAGTGTAGGCCGGGCTCAGTCACTGAGCCCGTAATCCCAGCATTTTGAGAGGCCGAGGTAAGTGGATTGCCCAAGCCTGAGGGTTTGAGACCTAGCTATCTCAACTTGGTGAGACCTTGTCTCTACAATAAATCAAAAATTAGCCGGGCATGGTAACGCACGCCTGTAGTTCCGACTACTTGGAAGGCTGAGGCTGAAGGATCGCCAGAGCCCAGCAGGTCGAGGCTGCGGTGGCCGGGAGCGGCCACTGCACTCCAGTCTGGGTGACAGAGTGAGACTCCAACTCAAAAAAAAAAACCAAAAAAAACAAAACAGTCAGTATATTCAGTGTACTCATGTCTCTCAATGTCGAAGGTAGGAAATCGAAGGCTTTGAGCAATGAAGTGCTTCCCCCATAGGAAACTGAACAGTGATAGTGCCGAATTTAAATTTTGAGGTTGCTTGTCAGCCTCTGCCGTTGTGCAACTGACAAAGCTGCCTGCATTTTCTGAGTCTTTCTTTAGCATGTGGTGCACCCCTTACATTTGCTTTTTTTCCTCTGAAAAATACACACGATGACTTGAGCTGAGAGGGGCAGAAAATTGAGCTTGTTCTCAGACTGGATGCTTTTGGTTTGTCTATTGCAGGTCAAGTACATTTTGTCCCAGGCTCTCCCTGGTGGCCATGCTTGTTTATCTCCTGTGGGAGTAAATAAACTTGCTTTGCTGAAAAATAACAGTTCTGTATCTTTGAAACTGGGATGTCTTTATTAATGTCAGGTCCTAATATAAGGCCAAGTTTTTGGCCAGAGTTGCTCATGTGCAGGGACCGCTTCTAAGATGACTTACCCTTCTTGTGCACGGCCAGTGTGGAGACTGTTGTGAGTGGCACATGATCCTGGGAAACAGAGCCAATTCATGTTTGTAATTGTTACTAGCAGGCCTCGGTGTACTTTGTTAGGCAGAACAATAGGGTCACTGAGCTTATTTTTCTTTCCTTTGGGAAACACAGGCAGCACTTGCCATCCAATGCTGATGTTTTTAAGGAAAATAAAGGCAAATGGTGATGGTGGCAGGTTCTCTGGGAGCTGTGGACCGCAGCCCAGGGTTTGAGACCCCTGAAATAGATCCAGATGCCCTGAAATGAGGACAGCTCATGACTATGAATTTTGGAGGGTTGTGTGCATCTAGCAAAGATGTATATATCCTGTGGTCCTTAGCAACACTGAAATAGGAAAAATACTATGTATGCAAGGAACATTGAATTTAGAGAGGGAGGCAGACTTTTATGCAAGCATCAAATGAATTTGGTAAAGCTAGTATCAAAATGAAATTTGAAATTTATTGGTATAGAATATACTGTACTGACACTCTATCTCTCTCTCCTATATTTCTATCTACATACATAATATGTATATGTGTCCATCTATACACACACACACTTGCATTTCTATTTGAAAGATGATGGACTATAGAGCCAAGTCTTTATCATCCCATTGGCCTACTCTAATGAAACATATGCCCATTAATTTTTTTTTTTTTTTTTGAATTGTAGTCTCACTCTGTCACCCAGACTGGAGTGCAGTGGCCACTCCCGGCCACCGCAGCCTTGACCTGCTGGGCTCCGGCCATCCTTCCGCCTCAGCCTTCCAAGTAGCTGGAACTACAGGCACGTGCTACCACACCCGGCTCATTTTTTTTTGATTTATTGTAGAGATGAGGTCTTGCCAAGTTGCCCAGGTGGGTCTCGAACCCGCGGGGCTCAGGCAATCCGCTCACCTCAGCCTCCCAAAGGTGCAGGATTACAGGGTGAGCTACCAAGCCCGGCTCATTTTTTTTTATATCAATATTTTTTATTTTGATATTGTGGGGGTACAGTTAAGGGTTAGGTATACAAATATGCTTCGTTCAGGCACCCTTGTTGATAAGGGGTGTCTCCCCAATATGCCCATTCATTAAAGATCTATTTATGCTGGGATTGGGTGCCAGGCACTGTGCTAGCTAGTGCGTGTTCCAGGTTTTAGGAAACAGCATTTGTGAAAGTGCCGTGGTGGGAAAGTTCTCAGAGTGATTTAAGAGCAGAAGGGAGCAGGTACAGGAGCTGTGAGGCTGGGGAGGTGGGAGGTGGAGGGTGGGTGGGGACAAGATCACACAGGAATTCTTAATGTCTTCAGTGTCATGTGGACCACAGAGAGGAGGGTGGATTGTATTTTAAGAGCAACGCAAAACCATAGAAGGATGTGATCAGGGGAGTAGCATGAGCTGATCTATTTAAAAATATCCCTCTGGCTGCTGTGAGGGAAGGGTTGTAGGAGGCAAGAGTGGTTTCAGGGAAATCAGAGAAGTGATGAGAGAGACTTTGAACTAGGGAAGATGCAATTTGTGGAAAGTCTTTTTTGGAGGTAGTTTTCATTTATTGCCTTGTCATCAGAGCAAAGGTGCTGACCAATGAAACTCCATAGAAGACAGTGATTTATAGAGAAGACAGTGATTTATAAAGACCTAACTATCCAGTTCCATTACAAAGCTGCTTTAACAACTTTTTAAAACATTTACAAGGGTGCTTATCGCAGTATTGTTTGAGATGGCAAAATATTGGAAACAGCCCAAATGTCCATCAGAAGGGGAACTGGCTGGTGTATAGAAATACATTAGAACACTTTGTAGAAATTTAACAACTTTTTTGTAGCCTCTTACTTAGAATGCTTGTCCCTATTGACTGCCTCTCTTCATGATTTTCTCTTTTCCTATAAGATTTTAAAATTTAATTAGAAAAGACGAACAATCCTTTAATCTATAGAAAGTACCAAACTATAAACTTTCTCTCCAAGGACAAATAATTTTTCTGGAGTGGCCAGTAAGAAAGATACACTAGTATCACGTTATTGTACCAAGAAACTGAAATTAGACTTTTTGAAACCTTGTATACATTTAAGGGGTACAAGTGCAGTTTTGTTACATGACTATATTACAAAGTGGTGAAGTCTGGCTTTTAGTGTAACCATCACCCGAAAAGTATACATTGTATCCATTAAGTAATTTCTCTTCTCTCCCACCCTGAAATTAGATTTTGGATCCCAGTTTAAACTCCCTTCTTAGTACAGCAGCCTTGAGATTAAGTGCCTTAAATTATTGGCCTGCTTGACTGTTTCCCATCACTGGGGGAAGGAGATATATAGATAAAGCAAAATATTCAGCATCATTGTATTTTCTTTTGGTTTCATCAGCAGTTTTTTAAAAAAACCCACTTGACATAAATAAGTTCCTATCCTCAAAGAGTAATGCCTTTGCAGAATCTGTGTTCAGTAATGAGGGATTTAGATTTTGGGTTTGATTTCCTGGCATATAGTTTAGGTTTTGTAAACTTTTACAGGCAGAAATTATGTCTTTCATGTTTTCAAGCCCGCTGAGCACAGGTCTCATGTAGTAAGTAGGTCCTGACACCTGTTTCAGAAATTGATTTGAGACTCTTTTTCACAAGAGCTGGTATGTGTGTGTATGCCTTTCTGTAAGAAGGGTGGTACCTATCTGGGCCATATTGTGACCTGAGATTCATTTTTTTTTTTTTTTGAGTTGGAGTCTCACTCTGTTGCCCAGACTGGAGTGCAGTGGCATGCTCTGGGCCATCCCAGCCTCAAAACTTCTGGGCTCCAGCGACCCTTCCACCTCAGCCTTCCAAGTAGCCCGAACTACAGCTGTGCGCCACCATGCCCGGCTAATTTTTTGATTTACTGTAGAGATGAGGTCTCATCAAGTTGCCCAGGTGGTTCTCGAACCCACGGGCTCAGGCAATCCACTCGCCTCGGCCTCGC
>NW_007108370.1:175392-194675 GCF_000164805.1 Carlito syrichta
ATCCCAGCACTTTGGGAGGCCAAGGTGAGTGGATTGCCTGAGCCTGCGGGTTTGAGACCTACCTGGGCAACTTGGTGAGACCTCATCTCTACAATAAATAAAAAGTTAGCCGGGTGTGGTAGCGCACGCCAGTAGTTTCAGCTACTTGGAAGGCTGAGGCGGAAGGATTGTTTGAGCCCAAAAGGTTGAGGCTGCGGTGACCGGGAGTGGCCACTGCACTCCAGTCTGGGCGACAGAGTGAGACTCCAACTCAAAAAAAAATGTAGATCATGTCAGAAAATGGCTGATTAGAAGGGATTGTTGGCCAGGCTCAGTGGCTCAGCCTGTAATCCCAGCACTTTGGGAGACCGAGACGAGAGGATTGCCTGAGCCTGTGGGTTTGAGACCAGCCCGGGCAACATGGCGAGACCTCATCTCTACAATAAATAAAAAATTAGGCTAGCTACTTGGAGGACTGAGGTGGAAGGATCGCCAGAGCCCAGCAGGTTGACACTTGGGTGGCTGTGAGCATGCCACTGCACTCCAACCAGGGCAACGGAGTGAGACTTCAACTCAAAAAAAAAAAAAGGGATTGTTGGTCCAGCCACAGTGGCTCACTTCTGTAATCTCAGCACTTGGGGAGGCCAAGGCGGGAGGATTGCTTGAGCCCAGGAGTTCAAGACCAGCCTAGGCAATATAGAGAGACTTCGCCTCTATTAAAAGAAAAGAAAAGAAAAAAAAATTGTTAGGACTGGCAGGTGTTAGAATGAGTAAGAGGAGGATGCTCACTTCTTCCTTCCCCCCTCAGCAATTTTTGTAATTTATTTTATTTTTATGATTAATAACTTTCAACACATCTGTTTCTTTTTATCTTTAAAATTCCCATCAAAATTCATTTACTCAACAGCCAATTGTCAAGTGCCTCCTGTGTACATGGTAAGGACTGAAAATTTATTTCTTCTCATCCTGTCCAGACCCACTGTACTAATCATCTTACTGATAAACTCAAATATGGTTATATTGATTTGCCTTGACCCCTCCTTTCAGGTAATAAAGATGCATTTAGGGCCAGGTTCGGTGACTCAGCCTGTAATCCCAGCACTTTGAGAAGCTGAGGTGAGTGGATTGCCTGAGCCCACAGGTTCGAGACCCACCTGGGCAACTTGGTGAGACCTTGTCTCTACAATAAATAAAAAAAATTAGCCAGTCACGGTAGCATGCACCTGTAGTTCTGGCTACTTGGAAGGTTGAGGCGGAAGGATCACTGGAGCCCAGCAGGTTGAGGCTGTGGTGGCCAGGAACATGCCACTGCACTCCAGCCTGGGCAGTGGAGTGAGACTCCAACTCAAAAAAAAAAAAAAATGCATTTAGGCCATTGCTTTACTAAACTCTGTTGTGGCCATGTGCTTTTTGAGCTATGGCTGCTGCCATGTTTTCTAAGCTTTGGTTCCCTTGCCTACCCTTGGGTAGGTGAATCTTTCTCCCTCTGTCTCTCTATCTCCTCCTCTTCTCTCTCTCTAATTTACTTTCTAAATAAGCTATATTTTCCAATCTAAAATAAAATAAAGTTTATGTCAAAAAGATGTATTTATATTACAGTTTTTGTTTGTTTGGTTTGTAGACTAACCCCCTTATTGTATCAAATTGGTGCTGAATGGGAGATGGGGGTATCTAATTTTTTGTCTCATTAACTTACCATTGTTTGTAACCCTTATGCGTAAAGATTTCCATTAATTCCACTTTTTTCCTGTACCTTTTCCCCTAAGATCTCAGGGGTTAAGCATGTTGCAAATCATAAAACTGTCAGTGGTTGGATACAATATTAAACATATAATTGGGAAAAAATTTTGGTAATTACAAATGCTTTTAAAAATAGTTATGGAAAGAGAGTTTAAAATATATTAAAGCTCAAGTAGATGGATTAGGCAATAGAAGTTTCCATTTCTGACTATATGTTATTTGAAATAATGTAAAGACAGCCCCAGAGCCAAGAATAAGGTAAGTGTATAAAAAGGCAGTGCAACTTTAATGACATACATGTCACAGTATCCTATGTGAAACTAACATAATTATGCATGGGAAGTATCTCTCCTGCATAATATCCACCAGTAATAATGATAACAGTGAAAACTAATGTTTATTAAGCCCTTACTCTGTCCAGCCTCTATACTAAATGCTGGTTACCAAGTTTGCCCTGAAAATATCATTCTCATCTGTTTACTCTTAATAACAGGATTGCATAATTATAAGTTGTACATGAAATAATACATTTTCTTTAATAAAAGGGTAAAGAGATGACCAGCTGCCTTGTCTTCTGGTGCTGATCTAGCTGATGGATGTAGGTGGTGTTTACTCAGTCTTACCTTTGGCATTGGAAGCTACTTTTTTGTTTTTTGTTTTTGTTTTTGAGTTGAAGTCTCACTCCCAATGCCCAGGCTGGAGTGCAGTGACATGCTCACGGCTACCCCAGCGTCAACCTGCTGGGCTCAGGCGATCCTTCCACTTCAGCCTTCCAAGTAGCCAGAACTACAGGTGTGCACTACCATGCCTGGCTGATTTTTTTGATTTATTGTAGAGATGAGGTCTCGCTGCCCAGGCGGGTCTCGACCCTGTGGTCTCAGGCAGTACACTTACCTCAGCCTCCCAAAGGCTCGGGATTACAGGCTGAGCCACCGAGCCCGGCTGCCCAGCTAATTTTTGATTTATTGTAGAGATGAAGTCTCATCAAGGTACCCAGGCTGGTCTTGAACCCATGGGCTCAGGTAATCCTCTCACTTCAGCCTCCCAAAGTGCTGAGATTATAGGGGTGAGCCACCACACCCGGACTTTTTTTTCTTTCTTCTTGTTTTTAATTGTAGAGATGAGGTCTCGCCATGTTGCTCAGGCTGGTCTCAAACCCCTGAACTCAGGCAATCCTTTTGCCTCTGCCTCCCAGGAAGCAACTTTTATAGTATCTTCCACATCCTCCGTGTCAACAGGGTATCCTAGATGTATTATTTCTGTAAAATACGCAAAGGTGAGAACAGGTGGGTACAGTAGGTCATCTGAATTCAGAGTCTCACTTTAGAACTTTTTAGAAATTGTAACATAATAGAACGTAATGGTGAAAAGTTTGGTTTCTCAAATACACTCTGCTCACTGGCATGTGGCAAACATTCAGTAATTATAGTTGTAATTTTTTTTATTATAAAGAAGCTTGTTTATTTGAGTTGGGGTCTAACTCTGTCGCCAGGCTGGAGTGCAGTGGCATGTTCAGGACTCACTACAGGCTCGACCTCCTGGGCCCAGGCGATCCTTCCACCTCAGCCTCCTGAGTAACTGGAACTGCAGGTGCGTGTTACCATGCCTGGCTAATTTTTATTTTTGGTAGATATGAGGTCTCACTACATTGCCTAGGCTGATCTTGGACTTCTGGCCTCAAGTGATCTCTCTTTTTCTTTTTTTTGAGTTGGAATCTCACTCCATGGCCCAGGCTGGAATGTAGTGGCACACTCATGGCCACCCCAGTGTTGACCTGGTGGGCTCTAGATCCTTCCATCTCAGCCTTCCAAGTAGCTGGAACTACTGGCACACTCTACCATACCCAACTAATTTTTGATTTATTGTAGAGACAGGGTCTCACCAAGTTGCCCAGGCTGGTCTCGAACCCATGGGCTCAGGCAATCCACTCACCTTGGCCTCCCAAAGTGCTGGGATTACAGGTTGAGCTACCGAACCCAGCTCAAGCGATCTTAATGCCTCAGTCTCCCAAAGTGTTGGGATTACAGGTGTGTCAGTCAATATAGCTGTTAGTTTAGCCATTCATAATATGTAATAGACAATATGTTAATTTTTTTCTTGTTCTCAGAGCCAGTTTATACTTGTTGGAAAAAAGCATAATAATATAAGCACAGATAAATCATGTTTTTTATTTTGTAATTTATAATTTTTTTTTTTAGTTGGAGTCTCACTCCATTGCCTGGGCTGAAGTGCAGTGGCATGCATGGCCACCCCAGTGTTGACTTGCTGGGCTCCAGCGATCCTTCCACCTCAGCCTTCCAAGTAGCCAAAACTACAGGCGAACGCTACCATGCCCAGCTAATTTTTGATTTATTGTAGAGACACGGTCTTGCCAAGTTGCCTTGGCTGGTCTTGAATCCACGGGCTCAGGCAATCCACTTGCCTCGGCCTCCCAAAGTGCTGGGATTACAGGCTAAGCCACCTCACCCGGCCATTTATAATATTTTATTTAAATATAAAATATTATTGTGAGTGAAAACATACATCTCTCTTCTCTCCATCTGCATAATCTGTCTCTGTCAGTTCTCATCTCTGTCTTACTTTCTTCCTGTTGTCCCTTTTCTTTTCTTTTTTTTCTGTCATCCCTTTTCAATGCCTACTACAGCCAGCTTCAGGGATAAGGGCTGATAGTTTATTGATTATGTAAGTCATGCTGGTGGCTCAAACAAATAGATTCATCAGAAATTTTAAAAGCCATTTTATTATATTTATTTCAGTCAGAGTCTCATTCTGGTGCCCAGGCTAGTGGAGTGCAGTGGCCTCGACCTGCTGGGTTCAGGTGATCCTTCCAAGTAGCTGGAACTACAGGTACACGCTACTATGCCCAGCTAATTTTTTGACTTATTGTAGAGACGAGGTCTCACCATGTTGCCCAGGTTGGTCTTGAATCCATGGGATCAGGCAGTTCTCTCACCTTCACCTCCCAAAGTGCTGGGATTATAGGCGTGAGCCACTGTGCCCTGCCAAAAGCCTTTTTAATCTTATTTATTTATTTATTTTTTAGAGATGATCCTTGATCCTCTCACCTTGGCCTCCCAAAGTGCTGGGATTACAAGCATGAGCCACCATACTCGGCCCATTTTTGCCCTTTTACTTGGAATTAATTTCACACTTAGACTAAAGCTACAAGCATAAGAGTAGTACAAAGACTACCCTTATAGATAGACTACCATTTACCCAGATTCACTAATGTTAATATTGTATTCCATTTGCTTTATCATTCCCTTTCTCTTACTCTAGGAATAACATATACATAGGTGTATATAATAAGCCTTTGTATAATATTTTATAATATTTTTTTCTGAACATTTGAGGATATGTTGTATATCTAATAGCCCTTTACCCACTAAATATTTTAGTGTTCATTACCTAAGAATAAGGTTATCTTCTTTAATTCTTAACTTTAGTAAATTTAACCAATGATAAGAATACTTTTGCCTAATTTCTTATATTCTGATTTTGTCATTTGATCTAATAATGTCCTTTATAGCATTTTTCCCTTTCCAGTACAGGATTCAGTTTTATTTAATTGTTGATTCTCTTTAACCTGAAACATTTCTGTAGCTTTTCTTTGCCTTTTATGGTAGTGATTTTTAATTTTTTTTTTTTTTTTTGAGTTGAAGTTCCCCTATGTTGACCAGGTTGGAGTGCAGTGGCATGCTCATGGCCACCACAGCCTTGACCTGCCGAACTCAGACAATCCTTCTGCCTCAGCCTTCCAAGTAGCTGTAACTACAGACACAAGATACCATACCCGGCTAATTTTTTGACTTATTGTAGAGATGAGGTCTTGCCAAATTGCCCAGACTGGTTTCCAACCCGTGGGCTCAGGCAGTCCTCTCACCTCGGCTTCCCAAAGTGCTAGAATTATAGGTGTGAGCTACTGCCCAACCGATAGTGATTTTTTGAAAAAGAATATATACTTTCTCCCATTAAAGCAATCAATCAGTTAATTAATTAATTTAGAGATAGATCTTTCTGTATTGCCCAGGCTGGAGTGGAGTGGTACGGTCATAGCTCACTGCAGCCTCAAACTCCTGGACTCAAGTGATCTCCTGCCTCAGTCTTCTGAGTAGCTGGGACTATAGGTGCATGCCACTGTGCCTAGCTCTACACCTCTTTTAAAATAGAAGATTTCTAATTTTGGATTTGTCTTTTTTTTTTTTTTTTTTTTTTTTTGAGTTGGAGTCTCACTCAGTCTCACTCTGCACCCATGGAGTGTAGTGGCATGTTCACGGCCACCCCAGCATCGACCTGCTGGGCTCAGATGATCCTTCCGCTTCAGCCTTCTAAGTAGCTGGAACTACAGGTGTGCGCTATCATACCCAGATAATTTTTTGATTGTTGTAGAGACAAGGTCCTGCCAGGCTGGTCTTGAACCCCTGAGCTCAGGCAATCCTTTCACTTCCACCTCTCAAAGTGCTGGGATTGCAGGCATGAGCCACCGCACCTGACTGTTGTTTTATCATTATTGAATTTAGCATTCTCAACCTAGACTACTACATGAGTGTTGTATTCTTCTCAGGGTGTCATATCTGGAGGTACATCATGTCCACTGATGATATTAATTTTGATCACCTGGTCAACAGTTTGTTCATTTTCTCCATTTCATAATTACTATTTCTTTCTTGTTACTAATAAGCAATTGATGGGGAGATAGTTTCAAGACCATGCAAATATCCTGTTCCTCTCAAAGCTTCTCCCTTGATTCAACATGCATTGATGATTCTTGCCTTATCCAGTCTTTATCATGATGTTTGCTAACTGCTTTAAAGCTATGCTTCAATTTTTTAAGCTACAGTAGTTGCTTTTTAAAAAACAGATACTGAATTTTTTCTATATACTTTGAAGTATTTATTTCCAAATTTAATTGCCCTTTGTGGAAATGTAAAACTGTCCCTTATCCTCACCTTATTTCGTCCCAAATAATTAGGAAGGGGAGAATAATCCAACATTTTATGTTACTCATGCTGCAGTCGCTGGGGTTGTTTAATGTTTAGAAAAATGCATCTCATGTTAGTAAATAAAAATACCCATGCTATTTCTTTCTTTCTTTCTTTCTTTTTTTTTTTTTTGAGTTAGAATTTCAATCTGTTGCCCAGGGTAGAGTGTCGTGGCATGCTCACGGCCACCCCAGCATCGACCTGCTGGGCTCCAGTGATCCTTCTGCCTCAGCCTTCCAAGTAGCTGGAACTAGAGGTGCTGCTACCATGCCCAGCTAATTTTTTATTTATTGTAGAGATGAGGTCTTGCCATGTTGTCCAGGCTGGTCTCAAACCCATGGGCTCAGGCAATCCACTCGCCTCAGCCTCCCAAAGTGCTGGGATTGCAGCCTCCCAAAGTGCTGGGCCACCAAGCCCAGCCTACACTATTTCTTTAAAATGTTTCTGCTAGCCTGGCATGGTGGATTCCACCTGGAATCCCAGCTACTCGGAAGGTTGAGGCTATAAGATCATTTGAACCCAGGAGTTTGGGGCTAGCCTGGGCAACATAGTGTGACCCTTTCTAAAAAAAAAAGTGTGCTTATTGGCTTTATTGAAGAGAGAACAAATCCAGAGTATATGTGTGATTTTTGTCGTTGTTAAATGTACTTGATAGAAAAAAATTATATTTCCTTCTCACAAATTAAAAAAGCTAGCTGGGCTTGGAGGTTCACGCCTGTGATCCCAGCAATGTTGGAGGGTGAGGTGAGAGAATTGCCTGAGCCCAAAGGATTGAGACCAGCCTGGGCAACATGGTGAGACCTCATCTCTACAATAAATCAAAAAATTAGCTGGGCATGGTGGCACATGCCTGTTGTTCCAGCTACTAGAAAGGCTGAAGTGGAAGGTTCACCTGAGTCCAGCAGGTCGAGGCCTGGGCAACAGAGTGAGACTCCAACTCCAACTCCAAAAAAAGCAAAAACAAAAAACTTAAAACCACACAGTTTGTATTCTGTCCACTGCAACTCTGGTAGAATGGTTGCTGACCTTTGCAGAGGTATTGATGACTTTAGTTCTTTTTCTCTACCCTCCATGGTAGAACTTTCTAGTTATATCAGAATATAAAGTTCTATTGCTGTAAATGAGGTCTGTTTAATAGACTGCACAGTGTAGTCAACTTTAATCCTGCAGAAAGAGCCCTCAGCATCTCTTTTTAAAAAAAACTATATTTGTTACCATGGTTACCAGCACATGCACTTTTATAAGCGAGGGGCACAGAACAAGCTGGACGAAATGCTGTCAGGGTTCCAGTGTGGTGACAGAGGCAAAGAGAAACAGCTGAAGAATTCTTTTTCCCACTGGTGTTAACTTAGTTTAAAATTTCAAAGTTTGACTGGCTTTGGGAGGATTGCTTGAGCCCAGGAGTTCCAGACCAGCCTGGGCAACATAGCGAGTCCTCTTCTCTACAAAACATAAAAAAAAATTAGCTAGGTGTAGTGGTGCACACCTGGAGTCCCAGCTACTAGCATGAGGAGGTAGTGGGGGAACTGAGGGGAAGGATTGCCTGAGCCCAGGAGGTCGAGGGTACAGTGAGTTGTGATTGTGCCACTGCACTCCAGCCTGGGCGACAGAGTGAGACCCTGACTCAACAAAACAAAACAAAACAAAAATAACCTTTTGGCAGAGTGTGGTGGCTTACACCTGTCGTCTTCACACTTTGGGAAGCTGAGGTGGGAGGATTGCATGTCTGGGTGACAGAATGAGATCTTGTTTCTTTTTTTTTTTTTTTTTTGAGTTGGAGTTTCACTCCGTCGCCCAGACTGGAGTGCAGTGGCTGTTCCTGGCCACCGCAGCCTCGACCTACTGGGCTCTGGCAATGCTTCCCCCTCAGCCTTCCGAGTAGCCAGAATTACAGGAACGCACTACCACGCCTGGCTGATTTTTGATTTATTGTAGAGATGAGGTCTTGCTGCCCAGGCGGGTCTGGAACCCGCGGGCTCAGGCAATCCACTCACCTCAGCCTCCCAAAGGCGCAGGATTACAGGCTGAGCCACTGAGCCCGACGAGATCTTGTTTCTTAAAGAGAGAGAGAGAGATTGAGAGAAAGAGAGAGAGGGAGGGAGGGAGGGAGGGAGGGAGGAGGGAGATTTTTGGGGCAAGTTTTTGGTTTATGCACAGGTGCCCTGGACATTCTGTTTCACATTCTTATTAAAATTACAACAATAGCATACAGATAGGGAATAACATCTTCACAGCACCACAGATTGGGTAAGAAGAGATTGTGAACTAAGAACAACAGTGATTTTTTTTTTTTGGTCAAATAAAGAGCTGATGGGACCAGTTTGAAGAGGTCCCTACCAGGTGCCTCTGCCTCTTCCTCTTGCACACATGGAAGTGGGAGTCATCTTTGACAGCCTCCTGTTGACACCACCCAGGTCAGAGATGTGAAACTGTGAATGTGGGAAAGAACAGTGATAGGGCTCACCCCAAGCCTGTCCTTCCTGCCTTTCATGCTGTAAATATTTATTAAGAAATAACTCTGTGTTAACCCTTTGTTAGAGGATATGGTGGTGGAGAATAGAGGAGCTCCTACTTGGAAGGCTGAGATGGGAGGATCACTTGAGCCCAGGAGTTCAAGGCCAGCCTGTGTCTGTAGACCCAGCTACTCTGGAGGCCAAGGCAAGAGGATTGCTTGAGCCTAGAAGTTCGAGGCTGTAGTGAGCTATGATTGCACCACCACACTGCAGCACTCTAGCCTGGGTGACAGAGTGAAATCCTGTCTCAAAAAGAAAAAGAGAGAGAGAGAGAGAGAGAGAGAGAGAGAGAGAGAGAGAGAGAGAGAGAGAGAGAGAGAGAGAGAGAGACATGTCTTTTGTCCTCATAGAACTGTCAGTCTAGTCTTTAACCTGGCAGTTGTAGACATGTATAGTTAGACACCGTGTTAAGTATCACCCAGGAAAACATGGGGTATATTGAAAAGGTGGCAGGGGGATCTGACTGCTGAACTCCCAGGGGGAAAACATCTGCAAAGGCATTTGTGGTACATTTGAGGAAATCACATTTGAGAAAACTAGAGAGCTCATCAGAGAGTCAGTGTCAACTAGGGACCATACCTTGCAAAAGCCTATTAAAATCTGTGACATTATTGCAAGGGTTTTCTTCTGGCAACTAAATTTCTAGTTCCAAAAGTGAAACTCTAGGGGATAGTTCTGTACTAAACATTTTTTTTTTACGGTTAGAAAATATAATTTATTTAGAAATAAATTACAGAGAGAAAGAAAGAGAAGATTTACCTCCCCAAGGGAGGGGAGGGGGTCAAAACTTAAAGAAAACATAGCCTGGTCATAGCTCAAAGAGCACATGGCCATACCATAGCTTAGCAAGGCAATGGCCTATACTAAACATTTTACACATATTAATTAATTTCCGGCCAGAGGCCACGCATGGTGGCTCAAGTCTGTAATCCCAGCACTTTGGGAGGCCAAGGCAAGAGGATTGAGTCCAGGGGTTTGAGACAAGACTGGGCAACTTGGTGAGACCTTGCCTCTACAATAAATCAAAAAGTTAACTGGGTGTGGTGGTGCACACCTGCAGTTCCAGCTACTTGGAAGGTTGAGGCAGAAGGATTGCCTGAGCCCAGCAGTCGAGACTGCGGTGGCTGTTAGCATGCCATTGCACTCCAACCTGGGTGATAGAGTGAGGCTCCAACTCCAAAAAAATAAAAACAAAAAAAATCTCTGGCCAGGAGCATTGACTCATGCCTGTAATCCCAGCCCTTTGTGAAACCGAGGTGAGAGGATTGCCTGAGCCCAGGGGGTTGAGACAGCCTGGGCAACTTGGTGAGATCTTGTCTCTACAATAAAAAAAAAATTACCCTAGCATGGTGGCATGTGTCTGTATTACCAAGTTACTTTGAAGACTGAGGCGAAAGGATTCCCTGAGCCCAGCAGGTCTAGGATGTAGTGGTTGTGAGCATGCCATTGCACTCCAGCCTTGGCAACAGAGTGAGACTCCAACTCTGCCCCCCCAATTTTTTTTTTCTATTACACAGCAGTGCTGGGAACTAAGTTAGTTTCTAGCAGGGCAAAACTCAGAAACCATAATGGAAATATCTGCTAAATTTAACCATGCTGAAACGAACTTCTGTAGGTAAAAAATACCATAGACTAAAAAGGGGGGAATAAAAATGAGGACAAATATTTGTCACACATGTAATAAAGGATAAGTTTCAAGCTATATCAAGAACCCTTACAAATCAATAAGATAAAAAATCCAATAGGAAATGAGCAATGACAAATTGACAACTTATAGAAAAGGAAAAACAAGTAGTCTGAAAACATGAAAATGGGATCAGTCTCACAAAGAAATGCAAACTAAAATGATACTTTTTTCCATTAACCAGAGAGACACAGATGAAAATAATTGATAATGTTGTACTGTCAAAAGTGAGCGAGGCTGGGCTTGGTGGCTCAGCTGTAATCCCAGTCCTTTGGGAGGCCGAGGCAAGTGGATTGCTTGAGCCCATGGGTTTGAGACCAGCCCTGGCAGCCTGGTGAGACCTCGTCTCTACAATAACAAAAATAAAAAAATAAAAATTAGCCAGGTGTGGTAGTGTGTGCCTGCTGTTTCAGCTACTTGGAAGGCTGAAGTGAAAGGATCACTGGAGTCCAGCAGGTTGATGCTAGGGTGGCTGTGAGTGTGCCACTGCACTCCAGCCTGGGCAACGGAGTGAGACTCAGACTCAAAAAAACAGAAAGTTAAACAGGGGATTTCACATTTAGCTTATGGAGGTCTAAACTGCTCTCTTTTTTGAGGACAGTTTGATAATATTGTTGAGATTTAAAAAAAATTGTATGTAGGTCATGTGCTGCATAACAATGGTTCAGTTGATGGTGGATTGCATTCACCTCAGTGGTCCCATGAAAAGACAGTGGAGCTGCCCTATATAGGTGTTCTGTGCATTATTTTTTATACTTTATTTTATTTTTTGAGTCAGAGTTTCACTGTGTCGCCCAGGCTGGAGTTCAGTGACATACTCACGGCCACTGCAGCCTCCACCTACTGGACTCAGGTGATCCTTCCACCTCAGCCTTCCAACTAGCTGGAACTACAGGCATGCGCCACCATGCCCAGCTAATTTTTTTATTGTAGAGATGAGTTCTCACCACCTTGTCCAGGCTGGCCTCGAACCTGTGAACTCAGGCAATCCTCTCACCTCGGCCTCCCAAAGTGCTGGGATTACAGGTTGAGCCACCGCGTCTGGCATATACCTTATGCTTACTATCCCTTTTATATATTTAAATACACAAATACCAGTGTGTTTCAGTTGCCTACAGTATTCAGTGCAGCAACATACAGTTCAGGTTTGCAGCCTAGGAGTAACAGGCTGCACCAGATATCCTGGGTGTGCAGTAGGCTAGACCATCTGGATATGTGTAGTTCACTCTGTGGTGTTTACACAACAGCAGAATGCCTAACGAATGATACATTTCTTAGAACATATTCCCAAGGCTAAGGGATGAATGAGTGTTTTTTAATTTCATTTTATTTTTATTTTATTTATTTATTTTTGAGTTGGAGTCTCACTCTGTTGCCCAGGCTGGAGTGCAGTGGTATGGATCATGGCTCATCACAGCCTCCAGTTCTTGGGCTCAGGAGATCCTTCTCCTTCAGCCTCCCGATTAGCTGGGACTACTTGTGTACACCACCACACCTGACTGATGTTTTTGATTTTTGTAGAGATGAGGTCTTGCTATGTTGCCCTGGCTCGTCTGGAACTCCTGGGATCCCACCTTGGCCTCCCAAAGTGCACACCTGGCTAGATGAGTGTATCTTGACAAGGCTATTCTATTTTTAAAAATGTAACTTACAGATTTACTTGTAAAAGTATATAAAAATGATTGTAAAGGATGTGTTCTGCTGCATTATTTGTAATAACAAAAACCTGGGATTAGCATAAATATCCTTTAATAGAGATTAGATTATGGACCATATATTCACACATTCACAATGGGACATTGTGTAATCATTAAAGAGAAGGTACTGGCTGGGTATGGCAACTCACATTCATAATCCTAACACTTTGGGAGGCCAAGGCAGGAAGATTGCTTGATTCCAGGAATTCGAGACCAGCCTGAGCAACATAGCAAGACCTTGTCTTTACCAAAAATAAAAATAAAAATAGCTGGGTGTGGTGATACCCACCTGTAGTCCCAGCTACTTGGGAGGCTTAGGTGGGAGGATGGTTTGAGTCCAGGAATTCAAGACCAGCCTGGGCAATGTAGTGAAAGACCTTGTCTCTACCAAATGGAAAAAAATGTTAGCTTAGTATGAAGTTGCCCACCTGTAGTCCCAGCTACTTCGGAGGCTGAGGTGGGAGGATTGCCTGAGCCCAGGAGATGGAGGTTGTGGTGAGTCATGGGTGTGCCACTTTACTCCAGCCTAGGTGACAAAGTGAGACCTCACTTCAAAAAAAAGAAGTTACTGATAGAAAGAAAAGTTCAAGTTATAGTATGTGAAAAAATTGGGGTATAGATCAGGAGATTCTCGTGTGTGTGTGTGCGTGTGTGTGTGTGTGTGTGTGTGTTTCACACACATGGGCATGGAGAGAGCAGTGTGTATACATACGTATGTAAGTATATATATGTATATGCACAAGACATTTATTTTTTTCTATTCTATTTTATTTTTTTCAGTCCGCACCCCCAAGACATTTCTTAAAGATTAAGAGACTGCTAACTATTGTTACTTCTGACAAGTGCAACTGAGAACCTAAGGAAAGTCCGGTCTTTTTTTTTTTTTTTCTTTTCTACCCTCTGTATTTTTTGTTTGTTTGTTTGTTTTGTGAGTTGGAGACCCACTCTGATGCTCAGGCCTACTGCCGCACCATGCAACCTCAACCTGCTGGCCTCAGGTAATCCTTCCTCCCCAGCCTTCCAAGTAGCTGGAGCTACAGGTGTGCACCACCACGCATGGCTAATGTTTTGATTTATTGTAGAGATGAGGTCTCGCCAAGTGACTCAGGCTGGACTCGAACCCCTGGACTCAGGCAGTCCTCACCTCAGCCTCCCAAAGTGCTGGGATTACAGGCATGAGCCACCGCACCCGACTGTGTTGTTAAGACAAATGGATTAAAAAGATTTTACGAAGTTTTTATCTGTGTTCTCAACAAGGCCACAAAAGATTTACTCTAAAAAATTAGAGAAGCCCGAACTAGCTGACTGAGATAAGGAAAGATAAGATAGGAATGAAAAATAGGATAGCCAAATACTGTACAAAGATCTTGACAGAAGCAGTTAATAGCATGCTTGAGGCTGCCATCACAGTAGTGAGGTCAAGGACAAACCTGAGAAATTCTTTTAGAACGTATTTTTTAAAAAGAAAGAAGACATGTCAGTGGTGGCAGTCAGGAGACAGATCAGCACATAGATTGTGGGGACTCAGTTGGATAACCAGTGTCAAGGTGAAGCAGCTCTGAGCCTGTCCTATTTCCTTTAATGAGGACTAATAGTGGGATAGGATGGAGGGAGGAAGAAGCAGCAGGGAATTCTTCACTTCCCATCGAGGGGAGACAAGTTATTTTGCCTTCAATAACCTGATAATTGTAGGCTTACAGATATTTTTGAAATACTACAATATAGCTCTCAGTATCATTTAAAAATAGTCAGCATCCTGTTAGAATTAGAAACAGGGTGTCTACCTTCAAATCACTGATGTAGCCAAGTAGCAGAAGATAGAATACAAAGAACTGAAAGTTGAAAACAGCAGATATGAGACCAAACATAAACTGTCAGTGATAATGAATTAAGTCCTCCAATTAATGGCTGAGTCAGATGGAATAAAAAAAAAAAATCCAACTGTGTTCTGCTTAGAAAAGACAAATCGGTACAGAATGTCAAGAGGTAAACACATGGGCAAAAAAGATTCAGGTGGTACCAATAATATCAGGCTAAATAGCATTCAAGGTGAAGAGTAGTAAGTATTGATTTATTCAATGCTAGAGTAATTTCATATTGGTGAAGGGTGCAGTCCATGGCAGAGAGGTTATAGTCAAGAATCTTTTATGTATTGAAAAAAGTTACAAGTACACAAGCTATACTAGTTCCAAGGCTTTTTTGCATGTGTTAACTCATTAATTCTCACTTCCTATGAGTTAGGCACTATTATTACCCATGTTTAACAGATAAAGAAATCAAGGCAGGGAGAGATTTAAAAAAATATATTTTTTTTGAGTTGGAGTCTCACTCTGTCACCCAGCCTGGAGTGTAGAGGCATGCTCATAGACACTGCAGCCTCGACCTGCTGGGCTCAGGCGATCCTTCCACCTCAGCCTTCCGAGTAACTGGAACTACAGGCATGCACCACCATGTCCAGCTAATTTTTTGATTTATTGTAGAGATGAGGTCTCACCATGTTGCCCAGGCTGGTCTCAAACCCATGGGCTCAGGCAATCCTCCTGCTTCCGCCTCCCAAAGTACTGGGATTACAGGTATGAGCCACTGCACCTGGCCCAAATTAGGTTTTTAAAGTGTGATTTCCAGAAGCATTTTCCTCATATCTCTTCCCTTAGATAGGTTTTAGTCTTGCAGATTGAGAAATATGAATAAATGCTAGAAGAGCAGAATATGCATCCAGATTTAATAACATGGCTGTTTTTCTGAGCTTAAGAATCTCATTGCTTTTATAAATGAAAGTTTTTCTTTTCTTTTTTAGGCTGGGAATAGCACTGAACTCAGTGGGAAGGGACTGTGGGCTGGAAGTTGTCTGCCTCTGAATAGAACTGAACTTCAGTTTGTTGGATCCCAGAGTGTTTGTTGAAAGGCTCTTGATTTGAAGATTAAAACTGACTTCAGTCCTTGAGGTTTTACCATTTAGTGACTGTTTCTTTAAAAAAAAGGAATTAAAAATGGTATTAAAATTATCCCAAGGTGGGCTCGGTGTCTCACTCCTGAAATTCCAGCACTTTGGGAGGCAGGCGTGAGAGAATTACCTGAGCCTGGGAACTTGAGATCAGCCTGGGCAACTTGGTGATATTTCATCTCTACAGTAAATCAAAAAAATTAGCCAGGGATCATGGTGCACACCTGTAGTCCCAGCTACTCAGTAGGCTGAGGCTGGAGGATTGCCTGAACCCAGCAGGTCGAGGCTGCAGTGGCCATAAGTGTGCCACTGCACTCCAGCCTGGGTGGGTGACAGAGGGAAACTCCAACTCAAAAAAAAAAAAAAAATTATCTCAAATTTATCAATTTTAAAGGTTAACAGGAAATTCACCCACATTTTCTTCTAATGTTGTGTAAGAAACACTTTTAAATTTTTTACATTTAGATTTTATGGTTTTATGTTTTACATTTAGATTATTAATCAATTTAGAATTTATTCTTCTATGTGGTATAATGCATGAATCTAACCACTTGGTTATAAGGTATTTTTGTAATATGGTGTTGGATTCTGTTTCTAATATTTTGTTTAAAATTTCTGCATCAGACCAATGTGTGCCATTGGTCTCTCTTTTTTGAGTTGGAGGTCTTATTTGTCACCTAGACTGGAGTGCAGTGGCATGATCATGACTCACTTCAGCTTCTAACTTCTGGGCTCAGGTGATCCTTTTGCTTCAGCCTCCTGAGTAACTGAACTGTAGATGTGTGCCACCATGTCTAGCTTTTTTTTGTCTTGTAGAGACAAGGTCTTGCTATGTTGCTCAGGTTAGTCTCAAACTCCTGGGCTCAAGCAGTCCTCTTGCCTTGGCCTCCCAAAATGCTAGGATTACAGGCATGAGCCATTATGCCCTGCTCTGTTTTTTTTTCTTTTCTTTGTACTCTCGCTGTCTGGTGTCAGTGTAATATTTGCTTTGTAAAAGGAAGTAGGGTGCTTTCCTTCTTTTTAATACTCTGGAATAATTTTAGAGCATTGGGACTATCTAGTCTTTGAAGGTTTGGTAGAATTCCATTGTGAAACCATCTGGGTCTGGTACTTTTCTGCAGGATAGTTTCTCAATTATTTTAGCTACATTTTTTTTTGTTTGAGTCAGAGTCTTACTCTGACGCCCAGGCGGGAGTGCAGTGGCACGCTCACAGCCACCACATCCTCAACCTGCTGGGCTCAGATGATCCTTCTGCCACAGGGATGCGCCACCATGCCTGGATAATTTTTTTAATTTATTGTAGAGATGAGGTCTTACCAAGGTGCCCAGGTTGGTCCTGAACCCCTGAGCTCAGGCAATTCTCTTACTTCTGCCCTCCAAAATGCTGGGATTACAGGCGTGAACCCCCATGGTTGACTATTTTATCTATTTTTATTTTTTGTTTTTGAGTTGGAGTCTCCCTCTGTCACCCAGACTGGAGTGCACTTGCACACTCACGGCTACTGTAGCCTCAACATGCTGGGCTCAGGAAATCCTTCCACCTCAACCTTCCAAGTAACTGGAACCACAGGCATGCACCACCACGCCCAGCTAATTTTTTGATTTATTGTAGAGATGAGGTCTCACCAAATTGCCCAGACTGATCTTGAACCCCTGGGGTCAGGCAATCCTCTCACTTCAGCCTCCCAAAGAGCTGGGATTATAGGCTTAAGCCACTGCACCTGGACTTTACCTGCTTTTCTTTTCTTTTCTTTTTTTTTTTGAGTTGGAGTCTCACTCTGTTGCCCAGACTGGAGTGCAGTGGCATGCTTCTGGCCACTGCAGCCTTGACCCACTGGGCTCTGGCAATCCTTCCACCTCAGCCTTCCAAGTAGCTGGAACTACAGGCCTGTGCTACCACGCCCGGCTAATTTTTTATTTATTGTAGAGTTGAGCTCTCGCCAAGTTGCCCAGGTGGGTCTTGAACCCACAGACTCAGGCAGTCCACTCGCCTTGGCCTCCCAAAGTGCTGGGATTACAGGCTGAGCCACCGAGCCCGGCTCTTTACCTACTTTTAAATAGAAATTGACCTAAGTTTTTTTTTGTTTTTTTTTTTTAACTCCAGTGAGGATGGTTTTGGTAGTCTGCATTTCCCTAGAAAATTATCTATTTCATCTAGGCTTCCTAGTTTATTTACACAATTTTTTAGTCTTTCACTCTGGAATCATGCCCCTTTCTCCATAAAGAGGTCCTGATCTACCAGAAGTATTTGTGCATTTGGGCAACCTTTCTCCTTTTGGAGGTGGTTTTAGAGCAATTTCAGGCCTTCTTTCTACTCCCCTGTTCTCTCGGTCATACCTTTTTTCTTAGAATGCTCTTGCTTGGCACAAAGTCTTGCAGTAGGAAGATAAAAGATCATTCACCGACATTCAGTATATTTTCTTATTTTACTTACAGGTAGTCTGGAAGTTCAGGTGTGTCTATAGAAGGTGTGGATTTGTGTAATTTTGTTTATTGTTTTGTTCTTGATTTTGTATTGTTTTGAAGGATATGTGGGGAGATACGGGTTTAGGCAGTCACATTGATCTTGGCTACTTAGAAATCAAGACTGTTCTAAGCACGTTGTACAAAGTAACTCTTTTATTCTCTCAACAATGCTGTGACATAGGTACTATTACTATGCCCATTTCATAGGTAACTTATTAGAGAGGTTAAGAGCCCAGGATCACAGAGTTGGAATTCAAACCAAGGCAATCTGGCACCAAAGTCTATGCCCTACCTGTAAGGCTTTGCCACCACATGCTAGTGATTCTCAGCCTGTGGGGGTGGGGAGAAGTCCTTTTCGTTTTTTGTTTTTTTTTTGATACTGGGTCTCACCACTCTGTTACCCAGGCTGGAGTGCAGTAGCCTGATCATGGCTCTCCACAGCCTTGTCCTTCTGGGCTCAAGTAATCCTTCCACCTCAGTCTCCTCAGTAGCTGGGACTACATGTGTGTGCCACCACACTCAGCTAATTTTTGCATTTTTTGTAGAGACAAGATCTCGTTATGTTGCTCAGGCTGGTCTTGAACTCCTGGGCTCAAGCAATTCTCCTGCTTCATCCTCCCAAAATGTTGGGATTACAGGTGTGAGTTTCTCCATTTTTTTTTTTTCTCTTGATTGAGAGCGCAAATGCCACTCAGCTTCAGACTACCACACCGAATTACCATAATTGTTTTGCAGTCAAAAGCAAAAGAGTTGACATTTTAATTAACTTATGTAGGTAGACAAATTGAGGGTTAATGTAAGAGTTTCGTTGTACTTTTTAAAAACACTAAATAGCTAGAAGACCTTTGCCACTATGTGGGAACCACAGTTCAAAGAAGTTGCCGACAAGGTTTTTTTTTTAATTGAATAGTTTAAGCAATCATACTGAATGCAAAAATATTTGATACTAGAATAATAGGTATCAAATAAATGGAGGTTGACATTTTCCTGGGTGAAGTTCTGTCTCCATCTTCTGACAGCTGTCAGTGGAGTAAAAATCAAACGAATATTTCATTCTTTTGACTTGAACCTTGTGATTTTTCTTTTTTTTTCTTTTTTTGAGTTGGAGTCTCACTCTGTCATCCAGACTGGAGTGCAGTGGCCGGTCCCGGCCACCACAGCCTTAACCTGCTGGGCTCCGGCAATCCTTCCGCCTCAGCCTTCCGAGTAGCCGGAATTACAGGCGCACGCTACCACACCCGGCTAATTTTTTATTTATTGTAGAGATGAGGTCTCAC
>NW_007108370.1:195028-204038 GCF_000164805.1 Carlito syrichta
CGGCCACTGCACTCCAGTCTGGGCAACAGAGTGAGATTCCAACTCAAAAAAAAAAAAGAGGCAATCAGTTAATCAATGTTTAGATTGCCCCTGAAGTACCAATAAGATGTGGTAGGAAAAATTAAACAGATTTCAGTTAATGTAAACAATAGGAATGTTGAAGTCAGACTGCATCTGAATTCTTATTTTCTGATTATGTCACAACAATCTTATATTTACTATTATGATTGTTAATAATACTAGCTAACATTTAGTACTTAGTATGTACCAGATGCTTGGGTGACCAGTAGGCACCCCAGATTTCACACACCCTGAGTCTAACCTTTGACTTTCCTCTGTCTACCTTTTCTGCGTAGTACCTCAGTCTTCTAGTTATCCTGGCCAAAACCTAGGAGTCATCCTTCCTCCCTTCTTTCTTCCCCAATACCTATGTATCTGTTAGCAAATCTTGTTGGCTACCTTTCTTTTTTTTCTTTTTTTGAGACTACATCTTGCTCTGTCACCCAGTGGTGCAATCATGGCTCACTGCAACCTTAAACTCCTGGGCTGAAGTAATCCTCCCACCTCAGCCCCTGAGTAGTTTGTACTCTAGGCGTATACCACCATACCTGGCTAATTTTTTTTTTTTGAGTTGGAGTCTCACTCTGTCACCCAGACTGGAGTGTAGTGGCATACTCACTGCCACTGCAGCCTTGACCTGCTGGGCTTAGGCTATCCTTCTGCCTCAGCCTTCCAAATAGAACTACAGACGCACACTACCACGCCTGGTTTTTGTGATTTCTTGTAAAGATGATGTCTCACCAAGTTGCCCAGGCTGGTCTTGAACCCCCGGACTCAGACAATTCTCTCGCCTCAGCCTCCCAAAATGCTGGGATTACAGGATGGGCCACTGCGCCCAGACTAATTTTTTTTACATTACTTTTTTGTAGAGATGGTGTCTCACTATGTTGCCCAGGCTGTTCCTTTTGGCTACCCTTAAAATATTCCTGGTCAGACTACTTATCACTACTCCTGCTGGTACCTTGGTCCTTGGCACTATCATTTCTTTTTTATTTATTTATTTATTTATTTTTGAGTTGTGTCTCACTCTGTCACCCAGACTGGAGTGCCGTGGCCGCTTCCAGCCACCGCAGCCTCGACCTGCTGGGCTCCGGCGATCCTTCCGCCTCAGCCTTCCGAGTAACCAGAATTACAGGCATGCGCTACCACGCCTGGCTGATTTTTTGATTTATTGTAGAGATGAGGTCTCGCTGCCCAGGCGGGTCTCGAACCCGCGGGCTCAGGCAATCCACTCACCTCAGCCTCCCAAAGGCGCGGGATTACAGGCTGAGCCACTGAGCCCGGCGGCACTATCATTTCTTGCTTGGACTATTATTGCAATGGTTTTTAGTCTGAGTTGTATGCTTCTGTAGTAGTTTGAAGGATCATTTATTATTTTTAAAATTATTATTATTTTTTAATAGAGATGAGGTCTTGCTATGTTTCCTAGGTTTGTTTCCAACTCCTGGGATGAAGCAACCGTCTCGCCTCAGTGCTGGGATTACAGGTGTGAGCCACTGGCCGGATCATTTAAAAATATAAGTCAGGCTGGGCTCAGTGGCTCAGCCTGTAAACCTAGTACTTTGGGAGGCCGAGGTGAGTGGATTGCCTGATCCCGTGGGTTTGAGACCAGCCTGGGCAACTTGGCGAGATCTCGTCTCTACAATAAATAAAAAATTAGCTATGGTAGTATGCGCCTGTAGTTCTGGTTGGAAGAATCGTCGGAGCCCAGCAGGTTGACACTGGGGTGGCCATGAGTGTGCCACTGCATTCCAGCTGGGTGACAGAGTGAGACTCCAACTCAAAAAAAAAAAATTTATGTCAGATCATGTTGGTCCTCTGCCTACAACCCTCCAGTCCTTTCCTATTTAGCAAAAAAATAAAGATTAGAGTTTACAGTGTCCTTCAAGACTGTACATGATCTGGGCTTTTATTACCTCCTTGGTGACATCTCTTGCCCTCTGACCTTGCCTAATCAGCTCTAGACACGTTGGTCTCTTGCATACTTGAGCACATCAAACACCATCTGCCCATGTCCTTGATCTTGCTCCTCCCTTTGCCTGGTGTGTTCCTCTCCTAGATGTCTCCTATGTGGCTGCTTCACTCCTTCTGGGCCTGTGATCAAATGTTGCCTTGTCACTGTGTCCCTTCCCAGCTACCCTGTTTAAGTAACATTCTCTTCACTCTCCCTACTGTTCCTTTTTTTACTTTAAAATTTTTTGATGCATAATATTTTACATATTTATGGAGTACATGTGAGTGTTTGTTACATGTAATCACATAGAATGTGTAATGATTGTGTCAGGGTATTTAGGGTAGCTATCATCTTGAGTATTTATTATTACTGTATTGGTATTTCAAGTCCTCCTTTCTAGCTATTCTATATATACAATATATTGTTGCTAACTATAGTCACCCTAGTTTGCCATTAAGCATTATAACTAAAGCTGGGCACAGTGACTCATACCTGGAATCTCAGCACTTTGGAAGGCGGAGGCAAGAAGATTGCCCATACCCAGGGGTTCAAAACCAGCCCGGACAACTTGATGAGAACTCATCTCTACAAAAAATAAAAAAATTAGCCGGACATGGTGATGCATGCCTATAGTTCCAGCTACTTGGAAGGCTTAGGCAGAAGGATCACCTAAGCCCAGTGGGTCAAGGCTGCACTAGCCGTGAGTATGCCACTGCACATCAGCGTAGGTAGAGAGACTCCACTAAAACAGTGAGACTCTGACCAAAAACAAAAAAACCTCCTGAAAAACAAAAACATTATAACTTGTTTCTTGTACCTGATTATATGTTTGTACCCATTTACCTTCTCTTTATCCTTTCTGTTCCCCTTACTCTGCTTTATTTCTCTTTGTAGCATTTGAAATCATCTGACGTTTTATTTATTTACCTATTTTTTTTTTTGAGTCAGAGTAGCACTCTGTTACCCAGACTGGAGTGCATGCTCACAGCCATCGCTGCCTTGGCCTGTTGGGCTCAGGTGATCTTTCTGCCTCAGTCTTCCAGATAGCTGGAACTACAGGCGCATGCCTAGCACACTCAGCTAATTTTTTGATTTATTGTGGAGACGAGGTCTCACCAAGTTGCCAGGCTGATCTCGAACCCCTGGGCTTAGGCAATCCTCTTGTCTCTGCCTCCCAAAGTGTTGGAATTGTAGATGTAAGCCACCTTGCTCAGCTACTTATTATTGTTGTTGTTGTTATTATTATTATTTGAGACAGAGTCTCACTCTGTTACCCAGAGCAGAGTGCAGTGGCACAGTCACAGCTTTCTGCAGCCTCAACCTCCTGGGCTCAAGCTATCTTCCTGCTTCAGCCTCCTGAGTAGCTGGGACTACAGGTGTATGCTACCACATCGGCTAATTTTTAATTTTAATTTATTTTCTTCTTCTTCTTTTTTTTGAGTCAGGGTCTCACTGTGTCACCCAGGTTGGAGTGCAGTGGTACAATTACAGCTCACCACAGCCTTGATCTTTGTCCAGGTTATCCTTCTGTCTCAACCTCCCTAGTAGTCAAGGTTTCAAGCATCCTCTACCATGCCTGGCTAATGTTTTACCTTTTTTGTAGAGTTGAGGTTTTGCTATGTTGCCTATGCTGGTCTCAGACTCCTGGGCTCAAGCAGTCCTCCTGCCTCGGCCTCCCAAAATGCTGGGATTACAGGTGTGAGCTACTGTACCCAGCCTAATTTTTAATTTTTATAGAGATGGGATCTCACTATGTTGCCCAAGCTGGTCTTGAATTGGCCTCAAGCAGTCCTCCTGCTTCAGCCTCCCAAAGTGCTGGGATTACAGATGTGAGCTACTGCACCCTGCCTATTTATCTGTTATTTATTTTCTATTTCTTCCTGTTATAAAGCTTCATAAGGGCAGGGACTTTTGTTGAATGCTGTGTCCTCAGTACCTAGATGCCTTGCCTGTGATAGATGCTTAGTAAGTTTTTGTTGAATGAATGAATTTTGTAAATACTTCTCTTTTATTATCTGTTTATTCTTAAATAGCTTTATTGAGATATAATTCACATATCATAAAATTCACTAATTTAAAGTATACAATTAAATAACTTTTAGTATATTCATGTATTGCAATGATCACTACAGTTATAGCAAATTTTCATCACTTCAAATAGAAATCTCCTGCCCATTAGCTGTTACTCCCTTGAGTTTACTCCCCACCCCCAGCCCTAAGCAAACACTAATCTACTTTCTGTCTCTACAGATCTGCCTAGTCTAGAAATTTCTGCCCTTCACCCAGGCTGGAGGGCAGTGGCACCCTCCTGGCCACTGCAGCCTCAGCCTGCTGGACTCAGGCAATTCTTCCACCTCAGCCTTCCAAATAGCTGGAACTGCAGGCATGTGCCACCATGCCTGGCTAATTTTTTGATTTATTGTGGAGATGAAGCCTTGCCAAGTTGCCCAAACTGGTCTCAAACTTGTGGGCTCAGGCAGTCCTTTTACCTTGGCCTCCCAGAGTGCTGGGATTATAGGCCTGAGCCACTACACTCAGCCTGGAAATTTCATATCAGTGGAATCATATAACATGTGGCGTCTTGTGTTTGGCTTCTTTCACTTAGCATAGTATTTTCAAGGTTCATCAAAGTTGTAGCATTTATCACTACTATATTTCATTCCTTTTTGTGACTGAATTGTATGGATGAACAGTTTCTTCTTTTTTTTTTGAGTCAGAGTCTTACTCTGTCACCCAGACTGGAGTGCAGTGGCATGCTCGTAGCTACTGCAGCCTCGACTAGCTGTGCTCAGTTAATCCGTCTGTCTCAGCCTTCCAAATAGCTGCAACTACAGGCATGTGCCACCATGTCCAACTAATGTTTTGATTTATTGCAGAGATGAGATCTCACCAAGTTGCCCAGGCTGGTCTCGACCCCCTGGTCTCAGATAGTCCTCCTGCCTTGGCCTCCTAGAGTATTGGGATTATAGCCATGAGCCACTGTGCCCAGTCCTCAGTTTATTCTTTTTTTTTTTTTTTTAGTTTATTCTTAAGTGAACCTAAGAACTGTTATCTTTTTCAGATGGGGACTGTGAGGTGGAGAGAGATTTAATAGCTTGCTCGGGGTACAGGGCTAGTAAGTGGCAGAGTGCCAGCATACACATACTTCTCTCTCATCAGGAACTTCTGGCTATAATGCTGCATGGCTCTCCATCTGTAATGCGTAATTTCTGACAGCTTTTCACCATTACATTTTCTCTCTCCTTCACCAGTGTAAAACACTTGAATTGGGTCAATATTTGTTGAGAAGTCTCTTAAAAGTTCACTTGATTGTCAGTACTGGGACTCTACATTCAGTATTGACTTATGTTCCTGGGAACATTTAAAAGCATTGAATTAGCCTATAAAGGTCCAGGATAATTTGACTTAAGAAGTTACTCTTTTACCATGAATATGGGTGACTTTGGGAATCCATGAAGAAAATCTTGCTGGAAATTAGGGAGGACTTTGAAGTGGATGCCATCTATGATGGACTTTGTCATTTGTGTGTTTTATTTTTTTATTTTTTTGTTTTTGTTTTTCTGTTGTCCATACTGGAATGCAGTGGGACACTCCCGGCCACCGTAGCCTTGACCTGCTGGGCTCTGGCGATCCTTCCGCTTCAGCCTTCCAAGTAGCTGGAACTATAGGCGCTTGCTACCATGCCTGGCTAATTTTTGATTTTTATTGTAGAGATGAGGTCTCGCCAAGTTGCCCAGGTGGGTCTCGAACCTCCGGGCTCAGGAAATCCATTCACCTCAGCCTCCCAAAGTGCGGGATTATAGGCTGAGCCACCAAGCCAGGCTAATTTGTGTGTTTAAAAAAACTTTTTTAAAGTAATAATTTCAAATTTACACAGAAGTTGTAAGAATAGTACAAAGAAATCATATTTACTTTTCACCCAGATTTACCTGTTAACACACCATATATGTGCACATATATATGTGTGTAATATGTATATATGTAAATATATACATACATGCATACTTATATATGTACTCTCTCTCTATATATATATATTTATAATTATTTTCAGAAACATTTGGGAATAAGTTGCAGACATAATGTCTTATTTTAAAATACCTCAATGTATGTTTCCTAAAAACCCAAAAACAGGTCGAGCGCAGTGAGTGATTCATGCCTGTAATCTCAGCACTTTGGGAGGCCGAGATGGGAGGATTGCTTGAACCCAGTAGTTCAAGACTAGCCTAGGCAACATAGCAAGACCTTGTCTCTACAAAAAAAAAAAAAAAAAGAGCCGAGTGTGGTTGTATATGTCTATAGTCCCAGTTACTCAGGAGGCTGAGGCAGGAGTGCCTGAACCCAGAAGGTCGAGGTTGCCGTGAGTTGTGATTGTGTCATTACACTCTAGTTTGGGCTCAAAAAATACCCGCACAAAGTAAACCCCCTAAAAACAAGGTCACAGAACCACACTTGGTCACAGTACCACAGTATAGCATCACAATTTACATTATAACAGTACTACCATCGAATCTTATACCCCTTTCAAATGGTTTCAGTAATGTTTTTTTTTTTGAGTTGGAATCTCACTCTATCACCCAGGCTGGAGTGCAGTGGCACGCTCATGGCCATCACAGCCTTGACCTGCTTGGCTCAAGTAATCCTTCAGCCTCAGCCTTCCAAGTAGCTGGAACTACAGGCATGTGTGTGTCACCTTGCCTGGCTAATTTTTTGATTTATTGTAGAGATGAGGTCTTGCCAAGTTGCCCAGGCTGGTCTAGAACTCATGGGCTCAGGCAATTTTCTCACCTTGGCCTCCCAAAGTGCTGGGACTATAGCGTGAGCCACAGCACCTGACCCAGTAATGTTCTTTATAGCAAAAGACATTGCAACCCAAATTCTCCTTTCCTTTTGTCCCTTTCCCTTTTTGGTCCATAATGTTGTCCAAGTCATGTATTATATCATTTGTTACATGTTGTCACTGAACTTTCATCTTGTTAGGTTTCTGCCCTCCCTCCTTTCATTCGTTAGGACATTTTTGAAGAGTACATGCTATTTAATTTGTACAGTGTCACTTATTTTGCCTGATATTATCTGTCAAATTTCTCCACTGTGAAGTTCATTGGTATTTTCTACTTATTAGGTAATAAGTAATTAATAATGTTTAATTAATTTAATTAATGTGTGGCAGAACTTTGAATAAATTGCTTTAAGTATTCTGCTCCTCCGGAAGTGTTTACCTACTAGTTTTAGCATCTGTTGATGATTCTTCCCTGAAGTAACATGATGGTTGCAAAAGGTGATTTTGCTTATTTTTATTTTCATTTTTTGAGTCTGAGTCTCACTCTGTTGCCCAGGCTGGAGTACAGTATTCTGATCATGGCTACCATAGCCTCAACTTGCTGGGCTCAGATGATCCTTCTGTCTCAGTGTTCCCAGCCTTCCAAGTAGCTGGCACTACAGGTTTGTGTCACCATGCCTGGCTAATTTTTTGATTTATTATAGAGACAAGGTCTCTCCAAGTTGCCCAGGCTTGGCAATCCTCCTGCCTTAGCCTCCCAGGGTGTTGGGATTACTGTGCCCAACTCAAATAGTGATATTTCTAATTCCATCATTCTTTTTCCTCTCATGTATTTTTTTATTGTGATAAAATATACATAACATACCATTTATCATCTTAGCCTTTTTTTTTGAAAGTGAGTTGGAGTCTCACTCTGTCGCCCAGACTGGAGTACAGTGGCCGCCCCCGGCCACCGCAGCCTTGACCTGCTGGGCGCCAGCGATCCTTCCGCCTCAGCCTTCCAAGTAGCTGGAACTACAGGCACATTCTACCACGCACGGCTAACTTTTGATTTATTGTAGAGATGAGGTCTCGCCAAGTCTCGAACCCATGGGCTCAGGCAATCCACTCACCTCAGCCTCCCAAAGCACGGGATTACAGGCTTTTTTTTTTTTTTGAGGTAGAGTCTTGCTGTGTTACCCAGGCTGGACTTGAACTCCTGGGCTCAAGTTATCCTGCCTCAGCCTCCTGAGTAGCTGGATCTACAGAAGCATACCACCCAGCTCAGCTTTTCATTTCAACCATTTTTTTTTTTCAGAGTCTCATTGTCACCCAGGCTGGAGTGCAGTGGTATGTTCACGACCACTGCTGCCTTGACCTGCTGTGTTTAGGTGATCCTTCCGCCTCAGTCTTCCAAGTAGCTGGAACTACAGGTGTGTGCCACCATGCCTGGCTAATTTTTTTGATTTATTGTAGAGACGAGTTGCGCAGGCTGGTCTCGAACCCTGGACTCAGGCAATCCTCTTGCTTTGGCTTCCCAAAGTGCTGGGATTACGGGCATGAGCCACCACGTCTGGCTCATTTTAACCATTAAAAAAATTAAAAAAAATTTTTTTTTAATCAATATTTTTTATTATGATATTGTGGGGTACAATTAAGGGTTAGGTATACAAATATGCTTCATACAGGCACCATTGTTGATAAGAGGTATCTCCCCATCCCCTGACAGATATTTACTACCATTAATCTGATCTCCCTTCCCCTCCCCCCCATAGTTTCCCACCACTGTCAGTCATTTTCTTATAGTATTACAAGGCCCACTATATGAGTGAGAACATGTGATACTCAGATCTTTGTTTCTGTGAAAGATCACTCAGTATTATAGACTCTAGTTCCATCCAGGTTGCTGCAAAATTCATGATTTTGTTCTTTTTTATGGCTGCGTAGTAGTCCATTGTGTATATGTACCACATTTTAAAAATCCAGTCCTCTTCTGATGGGCAGCATGGTTGCTTCCAGGTTCTTGCTATTGTGAACAATGCTGCGATAAACATACGTGTGCAGGTATCTTTTTTATAGAGTGATTTGAGTTCTTCAGGTATATTCCCAGTACGGGGATTGTGGGGTCATATGGGAGGTCAATATTTAGAACTTTTAGGAATCGCCATACTGTTTTCCACAGACGTTGCACTAGTTTGCACTCCCACCAACAGTGTAGAAGTGTTCCCTTTTCACCA
>NW_007108370.1:204931-205595 GCF_000164805.1 Carlito syrichta
AGGAAGATGCCAAGGTATTTCATTTTTTTGTGGCTATTGTGAATGGAATTGTGCTTTTTATTTTGGTTTCTGTTTGTTTATTATTGGTGTAAAGAAATGTGATCATCTTTTGCACATTTATTTTATATCTTGAGACTTTGCCAAAGGCCTTTATCAGTGTAAGGAGATTTTTGACAGATTCTCTTAGGTTTTCAAGGTACACGATCATGTCATCTGCAAAGAGAGATGACTTGACTTACTCTTTTCCTATTTGAATACCCCTGATTGCCTTCTCTTCTCAGATTGCTCTAGCCAGGACTTCCAATACTATATTGAACAGGAGGGGTGAGAGTGGGCATCCTTGTCTTGTTCCAGTTTTCAGGGGAAATCGTTCCAGTTTTTGTCTGTTTAAGAGTATGCTGGCTGTGGTTTTCTCATAGATGGCTTTTACTATTTTGAGGTATGTTGCCCATATGCCTAGCTGTTTGAGGGTTTTTATCAAGAAAGGGTGCTGGATTTTATCAAAAGCTTCTTCTGTATCTAATGATATAATCATGTGGTTTTTGTTTTGACATCTGTTGATGTATTTAATTACATTTATGGTTTTATGAATGTTGAACCAGCCTTGCATCCCAGGGATGAAGACTACTTGGTAATGATGAATGAATTTTGAGATGTGTTGTTG
>NW_007108371.1:0-886 GCF_000164805.1 Carlito syrichta
ATCAGGTGAAGGAGGTGTCTTCTATTCTGAGTTACATTTTAGTGTTTGTATCATGAATCAGTGGGAATTTTTCTCAAATCCCTTCGACCTCAATAAAGAAGGTTGTATGTGGCTACTTTTATACTGCTAGTGCGGAATTTTCCTTTGTTGAGTTTTGTTGAAATGACATTTACGTTTTGTACGTTGTGCTACACATGTTTCCCAGAAATCAATCCCACTTGGCATGGTTTCTAATTGAATTCATTTTACTATACGTGGCTGAGGATTGGTGTCCGAAATGCCGATGAATGCCTTCCAATGAATAATTGAAGAAAAAGCCTAGAGATTCCACACCTGCACCAACAGTATGGGAGCTCGGTGGACATCCGCTCGGAGAACAATCCTAGCCCATGATAGCTGCTGCTTTCCAAAAGCTCTTGAAAGTCTCTGGAAGTTGTCCTAAGTTAGGCATCCAAGCCACCACAAAGGTTTGGTCTCCGAGAGAGCATTGAGAGTAGGTGGCACACGGCCATGACCTATCCCCACCCCGAGCTGTACATGACGAAAGGTCTGCTTGGTTGAGTGTGGCCGAGAAGATGATGCTGTGTCTCCCCTCAGCTCCCAGACCGGAGAGTCAGTGTCTTCTTCCTTCCAGCTCTGAGTCATGGAGGCTCCGTTCCTGGCAAGTGAGTCCCAGAGGCTGGGGCTTCCTTCCGCCATCTGTTGCCCACTCACAGGATTGGAGCTCTGTGCAGGGCCGGGCAGGCCGGGACAGTGGGGTTGAGATTGTCTTCACGCTGCTTTTCTTGTAGAGCAGAGGTGACATGCTGGTGGCGATCACCCGTTAGGACCCGGACACCTGGCCTCACTCAGCACCCACCCCTGAAGCATGGATGTCACTCCAAGA
>NW_007108372.1:0-872 GCF_000164805.1 Carlito syrichta
TCTTTATATTTCTCTAACCCACTTCGGTGATGATCTTTATATTTTTCACTAGAAAAATTTTTTTAGTCATTCATAGACACATAGAAACTGTAAGTTTCAATTTACTGGAAATTAAAAGGAAGCTCTTTCATGGAGGGTGTGTGTAAAAAATATACACAGAAAATCATTAGTCCTGCACAGCACAGAACAATGACAAAGGAAGATATGAGGATTTAATATTGGATCCAGCTCAATTTTAGAATATGGAAAAAAGAGAAAATAATATAAGCAATTTACAACATTCCTATTATGTTTTGGCAACACACATAGTACTCTATATACTTTAGCTCACAGAATCCCAATGTGTTAGTCATGGTCGTGCCCACTTTACAAAGAAGAAAATTGAAATTTATAAAGGAAAATTACTTTCTCAAGCACAGCTACTAAGTAGTAGATTCTAATTCCAGTTTGTCTGATACACAAAGCCACTTTCTGCAATGCTATTATTATGTCTCTTGGGGAAGAAAAGCTGGTGGTGAAAGCTAGTTGAAGAACCAGGGCGCAAGTCTCAGACCAAGAGGCTGGTGATGTAACTTAAGTGACAGGAGAGACTTGAGGACCAAGGTTCCCCTGTGGACTTAGAGAAGATGATTCAGAAGCAGACCCTGGGTGCACTGGGGCTTGACCTGATACATACTTCTGGAAACTGACCTTGCCCTCACTTTCTTATACTGTGTTGACATTTTCACAAATATAAGTTAAAGTATTTGATCTTTTGAATTAATCACTTATTATCACAGACTTTCATAGCAAATTATAGACTGCTCCTAAAATAGTCTATTATTATAAATAAGATTTTATGTAAATCTACGCGTGTGTGTCTGTGTGTGTGT